>NC_069503.1:1123263593-1123567343 GCF_027579735.1 Bombina bombina
TACTGCTTTAATTTAGTGCCCATTACAACTTATTGTGATAGACACTAGACACCCCTCAGCAGAATTTAGTTACATGTTACTTGCATGCTATATTATTTCCTTCGTTCTGACAGTTACTTTTACACTGACTGCATTGTTGTATTCTATTGCTCGGCTCCTGTTTATACACTAGTTTATTTTAAAGCTGTGCGGCTAATACATACAGTATATTTAGTGGTGGTGGTGTCTAGCAGGGAACATGGGGATCTCCTATGGCCCCTGAAGAGCGAGTATACTGTGTAGTCATCATGTCCAGCAGGCAGTGCCAAGATCGCCTGATCATGTCTATTGTAGAGGACCTGAAAACCATGCTTACTAATTTACCTGCTGAATGTTGCAGGGAAGAGAGCTGGGGGGGGGGGGGCGAGGGTTTGGCTTTCAGCATGGAGAAGCAGACAGCAGAAAAGGGAGGTATGTTTATGACTGCTAGTTTTATGGTCTTTCTCCACAGATTAGATAATAACACAGTAACAGGTAAAATAGATAAATGTGCTCCCTTTTGATAATAGATATACTGTATATATATATATATATATATATATATATATATATATATATATATATATATATATATATATATATATATATACAGTATATATATACATATATATTTGTGTTTATTATATGTGTATATATATATATATATATATATATGTGTGTATGTAACTGATGTATAGCCTACTTTTTTTTGTGACGCATTCTTTTTAACCCCTGAATTCTAGTGCACTTGGCTCATGTAAATTCATAAAACATGCACAATTTTACATGAATTCTGCACACATTTAAAAGCTAGATGGTTTGTTTAGGTTTATTTTTTAAAAAGTAGTTACACCCTGACCCAAAAAAAAAAAAATCTAAAAAAGGCCTAAAACCTGTGTGGGGGGAGGGGCGGGGGCAGCAGAATTTTGAGTGCCTAGAGCAGCACAAAATCTAAATACGCCACTGAGGCACAAGAACTGCTGGTGCAATGATACATGCCGACAGCATATGCTGTCGGCATTTATCGATGTACAACGGACATGATACGCTACTTTGTATCATGTCTGCTCGCACTATAATAAAATGACCCCACTGTGTCTACCAGACAGGCATTACCCATGTTGCTTCCATGCGCTCCTTCCTCAGATGTTAATCTTTACTTGGCCTGGGTAAATATTGGCCAGTTGCCGCAGGTGAATAATGATGGATTAAGAGGTTTGAGTATTATGAAGTCACCAATGATCTTGAAAAGGTGTAAAATGTTGAACAATGCGCAAGACCCCTTGGTTTTGTTCAGAGCAAGAATATGTATATACTAACAATGCATCCCTTTACTTGCCCATACGGCGGTAAAAGACTCATTTATAGACGGGCTACTGGGGAGGTATAATGTTTATATATCTGATGATATCTAGGGTACTATGGTGACAGAGATGGGATAAGGACATTAAATATTTGGTGATAAGAACAACAATAACAGGGATCGGGTGACATTTACATTTAATGGGAAATTAGATAACTACAAGGAGAAAATGTGTAGTTAAAACAGATAAGAGAATAGTAATGGATAGAAAATAATGTGCTACGTGAGAGATAATTGGCATGAGATGATGAGAGATGTAGGAGCAATGCTACCATTAAGGTTGTGTGCTAGATGCTAAATGTTGATGCATAAATATATTATTTATATTTACTGTATTTAGTAAATACAAAGTCTAAAACAAATCCCAAAGATTTTTTTTTTTTATTTCTCTCCATGCTGGTGAAGATTTTGTATGGGGTTTCATGTCACTTTAAAATACATAGGGCCAGATTACAACTGAGGCTCAAACACTGATAGAAGTAAATATTTAACACACACAGGGTAGCACACATATTACAAGTTGAAAGTAGAACTTCAGAGAGACGGCGTTAACTTCTTTTCCCCATAGACTTCAACTCGACACACATTAGACCAACTGCTCTAACCCAAAGGTAGTTATAAATATTTTACATTCCAATGTAGTTTACATAGAATTAATTGTTTTATTTATTTTAAATATATATATATATATATATATATATATGCGTGGCCGGACTGTTATCCGACTGACGCTTGTCCGACGGACATTTGTCCGACGGACAATATTCCCGAAAGACATTTATCCGGCTGCTGGGTGGGAATGAAGCTTAAAAATCACGGTTTTATAACATTTTTAATAGTGGACTGACAAAAGACAATTAAATCAACTTATATATAACATTTATAACATTTTTAATAGTGGACTGACAAAAGACAATTAAATCAACTTATATATAACATATTAATTATAATATATAATATTATAATTATAATAATTATATTATGTGTTAAAAGTACATCGTGAGGGTAGGGACCCATGGGTAGGTTCCCAGAGGCGGTTGCAGCGCCCGAGTCACTGATTGTAACAGAAAATTTTGGATCGTATCTGCCCTCGGCCGAATGTATCTTGATTTATTTAAAGGGCCACTGTAAGTAAATATTTTCTATGCCTGTTACTAACTAACTACCCCAAATACGTTTTTTATCAATAGCATTTCATTAACATATCTCTACCGTATATCAGAAATCTTGTCTGCAAATTTAATTGTTTTCCAAACCCACTCCATGGGTATCCTTTGCTCTGTACCAATCCGTTTACAATACCTAGGTTTCAAAATGGCGCTTTAAACACAAAGTTATTGGTTTAAGTATTTTGAACATGCAGTGCTGAAAATAGTGGGCAGGATAACGTGACATCATCGGTGAATAAAAAATATAACTTTTAGAACGTTATGAAACTTCGTTTTGGAGAAAATATAGGTCAGTAGGTTTTAATTAATGTTTATTAACTTTAATATGTTAGTTGTTTAGCTTAAAAATTATAAGAAAATAGAAAATCCTTTAAGTAAATCTTATATATTATGTGCTATTGCCTTTAAAAAATCTAATCTTGAGTATTGACTGTATTTTTCTAAAACTTTCATTATCCTGTTGTTTATGATTTCATATATTTTTTTTTTGGTTTTCTCAGTTCAACTCCAGAATCAATTTTTTCAATTGTTAACTCCCATTCTGCTTGTTCTTTTCTTATTTTTGAAACTAGTCTGCAAATGCTTGGGTAGGTTATAGACATTCGTTGGTGAAATGCTCTGTGCCATCCTTCTAGAGAGTTGTTTGTTCTAGGTAACCCTAGTTTTGTTCTTTCAAAAGTGTTCCACATCGTAATATCGAAAGTAGGTTTTCTTCTTGCACCTTGTTGTAGTTCACCAATCCAGGTTTTTTCAAAATAATTTAAAAATTCAGATAAAATGTTACTGTTTTGTTTTTCTATTGATTTTACAAAGTCATTAAATGTTTCAACTACATCTTCCACTGGCACAAATGCTAATGCTTCTAAGCATTTTATGATCAGAGCATTTTTTACATTATTATACCATATTTTTAAGCCCAAAGATTGTATTTTTCTCCACAGGCATTGGGAAAAATGGAAAAAGCATCCATAAATTATTGTATTTTGTAAAAAATTTGTCATGCAATTTATTGCTGCTCTTTCAAAATCTACTGTAATTGATATAGGATTGATATCTGGATTTTTTTCTTTTATAATACTAAAAATTAAATTATAAGTTTCCTGATTTTTATTTTTTGATATGCAGTATACTAATGGTATGGTATGGCTATCTTCTATTAAAACATGTATTGTATACAACTGAAAACCTAAAGGAGCTGAGTCAAATGTTCCGTCACAGAGCCAGTGTTGTTTTTTTGAAAGAAGATCTACATTTTTTTTAGTAGACAGAATGATTAAATTTTCACTTTCGTACATGATGAAATCTTCTCCTCTGGTTGTTTTTCTTAAATCATCATTTAAAATGTTTGCATTTGGTGTTGTTCGATGTCGACGTACCATTCTGGCAAGAGTTTCTTTTTTAGGTAGAGCTCCTGCTGCTTCAAGGGGGAAATTAGATATGCAATTTTGTATTATGCTTGATGTTACTTCTTCTTTTATTTTTTCAATTGTTTTCATAGATAAAATTCTTGCGGCATTAGGTGGATGTGAATGATTTGATGCATCTTTTTCAATTATATCATTAATGGTTTTTAGCCTTCCTCCACAAAAACCTTTTTTTTTCACATCTCCAATATGTTACATTTTCTTTTTTTTTGTCTACAATGTATGCATAACCTTCATATAACATTTTTCTTCCTTCTTTACACGTCTTTATGAACTCCATTTTTTTAATTTGATGTTTTTTATTTATTTATTTATTTATTTATTTATTTAAGTGTTTGTGTTGTTTTTTTACCTCAGTAGCCACAATATATATTTAAATTCTCCACTTTTTTACTGATGACAATTACGCAATTACGTGATTGCGTGATTGTGCTGTTCGGCGTGCAGTCGGAAGCAGTGTATCTCGGACATATGTCTGACGGACAAATGTGCTTCGGCATTTTGTCCGTCGGAATTTTGTCCGAGCACCATATATATGATGCATGTTTTGTAAAATATATATCTATACCTATAGAACATTGAAATGTAAAATATTCATAGTATATACACACTAAAACACATTTACCTAAATTACGAGTTTTGCGTTACAGTTTTAACACTGAAACTATGGCTCTCTCTCTCTATCTCTCTATCTCTCTATCTCCTGTACCTCACAGTCAGCAGACACATTCCAGCCAATCAGCAGCAGACCCTCCCACCTCCTGGACAGCATCCATTTTAGATTCATTCGCAGCCTGCATTCTTAGTGAGAGGAGGGACAGTGTAGCTGCTGCTGATTTAATAGGGAAATCGATAGCTAGGCAAGTGTATTCAGTGTCCACTACAGTCCTGAAGGACTCATCTGATCTCTGCTGTAAGGACAGCACCCCAAAAAGCCCTTTTTAGGGCTAGAACATCAGTCTGCTTTTTTTTTTTTTCCTTTCTAATTACCAGAAAGCAACGCCAAAGTCATATATGTCTGCTATTTCTGAACAAAGGGGATCCCAGAAAAGCATTTACAACCATTTGTGCCATAATTGCACAAGCTGTTTGTAAATAATTTCAGTGAAAAACCTAAAAATTGCGAAAAAAAATAAGTTTTTTTTAAATTTGATCGCATTTGGCGGTGAAATGGTGGCATGAAATATACCAAAATGGGCCTAGATCAATACTTTGAGTTGTCTACTACACTACACTTAAGCTAAAATTAACTCTACAAGCTCCCTACATGCTCCCTAATTAACCCCTTCACTGCTGGGCATAAAACACGTGTGGTGCGCAGTGGCATTTAGCAGCCTTCTAATTACCAAAAAGCAATGCCAAAGCCATATAAGTCTGCTATTTCTGAACAAAGGGGATCCCAGAGAACAATTTACAACCATTTATGCCATAATTGCATAAGTTGTTTGTAAATAATTTCTGTGAGAAACCTAAAGTTTGTGAAAAAGTGAACAATTTTTTTTTTATTTGATCGCATTTGGCGGTGAAATGGTGGCATGAAATATACCAAAATGGGACTAGATCAATACTTTGGGTTGTCTACTACACTACACTTAAGCTAAAATTAACTCTACAAGCTCCCTACATGCTCCCTAATTAACCCCTTCACTGCTGGGCATAAAACACGTGTGGTGCGCAGTGGTATTTAGCAGCCTTCTAATTACCAAAAAGCAACGCCAAAGCCATATAAGTCTGCTATTTCTGAACAAAGGGGATCCCAGAGAAGCATTTACAACCATTTATGCCATAATTACATATACATGTCAAGCGATATTCAGGTATTCCTGACAGATATCAGGGTTCCAATGTAACTAGCGCTCATTTTGAAAAAAAAAGTGGTTTTGAAATAGCAAAGTGCTTCTTGTATTTATTTCCCTATAACTTGCAAAAAAAGCAAAGAATATGTTAACATTGGGTATTTCTAAACTCAGGACAAAATTTAGAAACTATTTAGCATGGTTGTTTTTTGGTGGTTGTAGATGTGTAACAGATTTTGGGGGTCAAAGTTAGAAAAAGTGTGTTTTTTTCCATTTTTTCCTCATATTTTATAATGTTAGGTGATTTATGCCCTTTATGGATTAAAACCAGTCTCTGCATCAACTATGTAATTTTCCATGGGAGTTTTGCCATGGATCCCCCTCCGGCATGCCACAGTCCAGGTGTTAGTCCCCTTGAAACAACTTTTCCATGACTATTGTGGCCAGAAAGAGTCCCTGTGGGTTTTAAAATTCGCCTGCCTATTGAAGTCTATGGAGGTTCGCTCGTTCGCGAACATTTGTAGAAGTTCGCGTTCGCTGTTCGCGAACCCAAATTTTTATGTTTGCGACATCACTATTGGCCATCACTGGCCTATATTGGCCCGATCCGTTCCGCTATCTGAGAGCAGTAGTTATGAGTTTTGCGCAACAAAACTGTTACACAAAACTCATAACTAAAATGTTACAAAGTACACTTACACCCATAAACTACCTATTAACCCCTATTCTGTCACCCTCCTGCATCGCAAACACAGTTTTTTTATTATTGGGGGGGGGGGGCTTTTTTATTTTTATAGGGCTATTAGATTAGGTGTAATTGTTTTTATTTTTGATAATTTTGTTTATTATTTTTTATGTACAATATGGAAGTAGAGAACTGGCACTAGATGCAGTCTACATTAGTGGAATAAATGGAAAATATTTACGGTGCTAACCCTACATAAATACAGTGATACAATAAAGGTAAGGGAACCTCAAGAGTTTGGTTTAAATAGCACTCATTCCTACTATAAGCAGTTAAAAAAATTAAATTTTTATTCAATAATAGTTTAAAAAAAGGAGAGACCTTAATTCAAAACAGTACCCATAAAACTGCTAGTCACCTTATCACCCTGTTTCCTGGCCGATAACTGCTCCCTCGGCTTCAGGTGACAGGGACAAGGGACAGCTATGTTTAAAACCAAAATATGTGCACCAAGGTGCTTACATAAAGCACAAACGTGTTTCGGCTGTAATTTCAGCCTTTTTCAATGTGGCGAGACAAACTGAGGCCCGGGTGCCACCCTTTCTTATAGCACTGAACTACTGGTTTATTATTTTTTGTAATTTTAGATTATTATTTTTTTTTTCCTTAGTGTTAGTTTTTTTTTAAATTTGTAATTTATATTTTTCAATTGGTAGTATTTTTTATTTTATTAGAATAGTAAGGTTAGGTTAATTTATAGTTTAATGTTAGGTTTATTTTTATTTCACGTTAGGGGGTGTTAGGTTTAGGGCTTTTTATTTTTATAGGGCTATTAGATTAGGTGTAATTCTTATTTTGGATAATTTTGTTTGTTATTTTTCGTAATTTAGTGTTTGTTATTTTTTCTAATTTAGTAGTTTTTATTTTTTTGTAATTTTAGAATTACATTTATTTTAGTAGTTTTTTTTTTAATTTGTAATTTAGTTTATTTAATTGGTAGTTATTTTAATTTTAGTATAATAGTTATGCTAGGTTGTTAGTTTAAACTTAGTTTTTTTAATTTCATAGGTAAGTTTTTATTTATTTTAACATAGGACTATTGTAATTTTACTTTAAAGTTAGGGGGTTGTTAGATTTAGGAATTAATAGTTTAATTTATTTTTGTGTGATGTGGGGGGCTGGCAGTTTAGGGTGGTGATCTGGGAGGTCAGAGGTTTAGGGGTTAATAACTTTATTTAGTGGCAGCGATGTTGGGGATCTGCAGAATAGAGGTTAATAACTTTATTATAGTGTCAGCGAAGTTGGGGTGTGGGGGAATAGGGGTTAATAACTTTATTATAGTGGCAGCGATGTCGGGAGCAGCAGATTAGAGAATAATAACTTTATTTAGGTGTCAGCAATGTCGGGAACAGCAGATTAGGGGTGTTTAGACTAGAGGTTTATGTTAGGGTGTTAGGTTTAAAGGTAACTTTTTTTCCCATAGACATAAATGGGGTTGTTTTACAAAGTTTTTCATTCCGTGCTTCATGTGTTAGTTTTTTTTCTAACACGCTCTCCCTATTGATGTCTATTGCGAAAGCGCGCACAAGCACGTCAAAGCAGCCCTTGGATTTCGTGCGGTATGGAGCTCATCGCCACCATATCGCACGCACAAGGCAGCTTTTTAGAAACTTGGAATGGCAGCGCTACGGAGGGTGAAATAACAACTTTTGTTGCGTTCATTATGGATTATTAATATTGATTAAAAATTATTTTTATTGTTTTGAGATAGGCTGATAGATACTTAAGAGTAGGGAAACATTAAACTAATTTTAACACATTGCTTCATTCGTTTAGAATTTTGAAATATTTGTACAACATTCTAAATATTTGTTGAATGTGATGGTGTTTCTAACGCACTCTTTATATGTAATATTGAAATTATGCAATACTAAAAATGTAATTTATATATTTGTATCTATTTTGTATTAATTTACTAAATTCCCTACCACATGAACTATTACATTTCTGAATTTGTTAAATTGAATGTTACATTTGAAATTTTGAACGTGGATATTCAATCTAATTATGAACATTCTAAAACAAAAGTAACTTTTGAATACCGGAAATAACATTCGATTGCTGAATTTTAATGGATTTTCGTTCTTACCAACATTTGATTGTTTAAATTGAATGTCCAGAGGACTATTCATTTTACCAAGCAATTTGCACTTTCACCACATTCGCTCATCCTTACTTCGGAGCATGCATCTTTAACATTGTTGCAAACACTGTTGCCAGATGTGTGAAGACTCATGTATGGTCCTGAGTTCACCTAGGATATCAAGAGAAGTAAACACAATTAATAATAAAAGAAAATTGGAAAGTTGCGTATGATCCCATGCTCTTTCCAGTATATTTAGGTTTAATGTGCTCTACTCAAACCTTTCTATTTGGAATGCATGTTAAATCAGTTACATTTTGCATCCATGTACTTGTGGTTGATTCTGCTGCCTAACTAAAACCTTTAGTGAGAAGGAGGACTCATTTTATTTCACCCAATCAGCTTTTCAAGTGACATACAAACTGGAGTCTTTGAAGTAATACTGGATGCAAATCCTTGCAGCAATCCATTGATAAAAATAAACTATTTAAAAAAAAATAGTACAAGGGGGTGCTCGAACCAAAAAATTAACAAAGTAAATAATATAACCAAATTTACTAGTGCAATGTGTGTAATATGTGTAACAAAATTTGTTTACAACAATTCAATAAAAACTTGATAATTCACAATGCTCCTGAAGGAACACTTCTCAAAAAGCATATAGAAAATGGCTTAAACATGAGTGAATCAAAATATACCAGTTCTTATTAACCAGAGTTCATCTAAACTCCACACTCGGGAAACATATATGGATAGATGATCAGGCTGCATCTTCAAAACTGAGTACTCAAACATAAAAAAATCAGGAGATGCCACATAGCATATCACAGTTTCACCATCAAATTTCAGGATATATGAGAACAATTATACTCACAATCTTTTTTTTAACCAAACAAGGTGAAAACAAGCAGGTGGAACCATCAGAGCTGATCAATAAGCTCTTTCCACAGACTTGGGCTACTTTCAGTGTTCCAATCCCCACAATGGAGAAAGAAAACTTCCAATAGTGTATAGATAAATTCTAATTTATTAAAAAAAACACTATTAGGTCAAATATGACAATTGAATTAAACAACTGCCACGCGTTTCTTGGCACTATACATCTGGCCGTTTCATTAGGCAGAATAACAAAC
This sequence comes from Bombina bombina, assembly GCF_027579735.1. NCBI lineage: Eukaryota > Metazoa > Chordata > Amphibia > Anura > Bombinatoridae > Bombina > Bombina bombina. The sequence continues at coordinate 1,123,273,325 of NC_069503.1, forward strand.
ACAAATCAGAATCTTATAAACCTAAAAAATCAATAAGCATTCAAGAAAACTTGTGTAAAACCAACAGTTGAAACAATCAATCTAAGATATTAAACCTTAAGGATTAGTAATCATCCCTAAAGTAAGCAGTACAGATTATCTACACTTTTAAACTGTTAAACCGGTTTTATTTTTAAATTCTATCGTCTGTCTGAATCATAAAATAAATACTCTAGCTGCTGTATTATCACCAATTTTACTTTGTACTCTTGGTATTCTTAGTTGAAAGCTAAACCTAGGAGGTTCATATGCTAATTTCTTAGACCTCGAAGGCCGCCTCTAATCTGAATGCATTTTGACAGTTTTTCAGCACTAGAGGGCATTAGTTCATGTATTTCATATAGATAACATTGATCTCATGCACGTGATGTTACCTAGGAGTGAGCAGCACTGACTGGCTAAAATGCAAGTCTGTCAAAAGAACTGAAATAAGGGGGCAGTTTGCAGAGGCTTAGATACAAGGGAATTACAGAGGTAAAACATGTATTTATATAACTGTGTTGGTTATGCAAAACTGGAAAATAAAGGGATTATCTATCTTTTTAAACAACAAAAATGGTGGTGTTGACTGTCCCTTTAAGGGCTTAACGACAAGCGACATACAGGGAACAGCGGTGGTCGTTAAGGGGTTAATCTCTAAGCACCAGCTGGAGCTCCCGCCCTTAAAGTCCCCAGCGTGGCTTGGCTATATATATATATATATATATATATATATATATATATATATATATATATATATATAGTCCATGTAAAAAAACAAGGTAACAGCACCACAGTACAAGAAATCTTCTTTTATAGGTGAAAAATCTTTATTTGAGGTATAGCAACCATTAAAAAGCTTTTAAATGGTTGCTATACCTCAAATAAAGATTTTTCACCTATAAAAGAAGATTTCTTGTACTGTGGTGCTGTTACCTTGTTTTTTTATATGGACTGCATATGCTGGAGTTTGGCTGATACTCATTGGTAACGAGCACACAGGTTGGAGAGAAATTTTACAAAACCAAACCTATATGACTTTTATACAGTGGGTTTTGGACGTTTCTAGGACTTAACGGGACACTGAACCCACATTTTTATCTTTCATGATTCAGATAGAGCATGCAATTTTAAGCAACTTTCTAATTTACTCCTATTATTAATTTTTCTTCATTCTCTTGCTAGCTTTATTTGAAAAAGAAGGCATCTAAGCTAAGGAGCCAGACAATTTTGGTTCAGACACTGGACAGCACTTTTTAATGGTGCTGTCCAATAAGCAAGGACAACCCAGGTTGCTTACCAAAAATGGGCCGGCATCTAAACTTACATTCTTGCTTTTCAAATACATATACCAAGAGAATTAAGAAAATTTGATAATAGGAGTAAATTAGAAAGTTGCTTAAAATTGCATGCTCTATCAGAATCACGAAAGAAAAAATTTGGGTTCAGTGTCCCTTTTGTGAATGGTGATCATATGTCATCATTAAATGCTGGTCTTTCATTTGAATAATAATATTTTTAGATTAAAGTGTCCTTTAAATAATTAACAGCTAGATTACGAGTTGTGCGTGCTATAGGGAAATTAACGAACGCAACAAAAGTTGTGTTATTTAACCCTCTTTAGCGCAGTTATTACAAATTTTCAAACAGTCGACTTGTGCGTGCGATATGGTTGCGTTGAGCTCCATACCGCACAAAATATAAGCACTCTTTTGACGTGCTTGTGCACGCTTCCCCCATAGACATCAGTGGGGTGAGCGGGTCAGAAAAAAGCCTAACACCTGCAATCGCGGAATGAAAAGCTCCGTAATGCAGCCCCATTGGGGAAAATAAAATTTACGTTTAAACCTAACACCCTAACATAAATCCCGAGTCTAAACACCCCTAATCTGCTGCCCCGACATCGCCGCCACCTACCTACAGTTATTAACACCTAATCTGCTGCTCCCTAATATCGCTGATACCTAAATAAAGTTATTAACCCCTAATCTGCCCCTCACGATATCACCGCCACTATGTTAAAGTTATTAACCCCTATTCCGCTGCACCCCAACATCACCACCACTATATTCAAGTTATTAACCCCTATTCTGGTGCACCCCAACATCGCCACCACTATATTAAAGCTATTAACCACTATTCCGCCGCTCCCCAACATCGCCACCACTAAATAAAGGTATTAACCCCTAAACCTCTGGCCTCCCACATCACTACCACTTAATAAACCTATTAACCCCTAAACCACCAGCCCACCACATCGCAACAACCGAAATTAAACTATATTAACCCCTAAACCTAACCCTAACACCCCTTAACTTTAACATAGTTAAAATATAGCTAAACTAAAGTTACAATTATTAACTATATAATACCTATTTAAAACTAAATACAAACTTACCTGTGAAATAAAACCTAATTACTAATAGTTATATTGTAGCTAGCTCAGGTTTTATTTTTATTTCACAGGTAAGTTTGTATTTATTTTAACTAGGTAGACTAGTTAGTAAATAGTTATTAACTATTTACTAACTACCTAGTTAAAATAAATACAAACTTACCTGTGAAAAAAAACCTAAGCTGCCTTACATTAAAAAAATAAAAAAACACTAAAATTGCAAAAAAAAAAACCCTACTATTACAAAAATAACAAACAAAATTATACAAAACAATACAATTTTTTCCTATTCTAACACACTTTAAAAAAAAACACCCCAAATAAAAAAAAACTAATCTATAATAAACTACCAAGGGCCCTCAAAAGGGCATTGCCCTAAAAGTTAACAACTCTTTTGCTACAAAACAAACACCCCCTAACAGTATACAAACCCCCACACCCCAAACCCACAAAATAAAAATAAAATAAAACCTAATCTTCCCATTGCCCTGAAAATGGCATTTGTATGGGCATTGCCATTAAAAGGGCATTTAGCTCTTTTGCTGCCTAAGCCCTAATCTAAAAATAAAAACCCACCCCAAAATGAAAAAAATACATTACAGAAAATAAAAAACAAATTATCAAAAATAATAAAAATTACTCCTATTCTAATACCCATTTAAAATAAAAACACCCAAAATAAAAAGCCTAATCTAGAATAAACTACCAATAGACTTTAAAGGGCCTTTTGTAGGGCATTGCCCTAAGTTAAACAGCTCTTTTACCTGAAAAAGAAATTACAAAGACCCACTAAAATCCAGCACGGAGCATCCTGTTCAAATCAGCCAATAGGATTCAAGCAATTTGATGATTCATTTTGAATCAGCTCCCCTGCATTGAAGATTCAGTGTACGGCAGCAACCATATGAAGAGGATGCTCCGCGCCAGATATCTTCAGGATGGACCCGCTCCGCACCGCAGGGATTAAGATAGAAGATGCCATCTAGATGAAGATAGAAGAGGCCACCTGGATGAAGACTTCTCGCCGCCTGGATGAAAACTTTGTCGCCTGGATGAAGATAGAAAAGGCCACCTGGATGAAGACTTCTCGCCGCCTTGATGAAGATCAGTCAAGCAGGACTTCAAAAACTGTAAGTAGATCGTCGGGGGTTAGTCTTAGTTTTTTTTTAAGGTTTTTTGGGTGTGGTTATTTTAGATTAGGGTTTGGGCAGCAAAAGAGTTAAATGCCATTTTAAGGGCAATGTCCATACAAATGTCCTTTTCAGGGCAATGGGTATATTAGGTTTTTTAGAATTAGGTTTTTTATTTTGTGGGATTGGTTGGGTGGTGGGTTTTACTGTTGGGGGGGTCTTTGTATTTTTTTTCAGGGAAAGAGCTGATATCTTTGGGGCAATGCCCCACAAAAGGCCCTTTTAAGGGCTATTGGTAGTTTATTGTAGGCTAGGTTTTTTTTTTATTTTGGGTGGACTTTTTTTATTTTGATAGGGCTATTATATTAGGTGTAATTCTTTTTTATTTTGGACAATTTTGTTTGTTATTTTTCGTAATTTAGTGTTTGTTATTTTTTGTAATTTAGTCTTTTTTATTTTTTGTAATTATATACTTTGTAATTTTTAGAGTAGTTAGGATTTTTTTAATGTGTGGTTTAGTTTAATAATTATATTAGTTTAATTGCTAGTCTAAACTTAGTTCCTTTAATTTGACAGGTAAGTTTTAATTTAATTTAAGATAGGGAAATTATAATTTTAATATAAAGTTAGGAGGGCGTTAGGTTTAGGGGTTACTAGTTTAATTTAGTTTATTGCGATGTGGGGGGCTTTTGGTTTAGGGGTTAATAGTTTACTTTAGTATATTTCATTGTGGGGTGCTTGCGGTTTAGGAGTTAATAGGTTTATTATAGTGGTGGCGGTGTAGGGTTTAATAACTTTAGTACAGTGGGGGCAATGTGGGCGGATGGCAGATTAGGGGTTAATAATATTTAAATAGTGTTTGTGATGCGGGAGGGCAGTGGTTTAGGGGTTAATAACTTTAATATAGTGGTGATGATTTTGGGAGCAGTGGAATAGGGGTTAATAATTATTTTTAGTGGCGGCGTTGTTAGGAGCGGCAGATTAGGGGTTAATAACTTTAATATAGCGTTTGCAATGTGGGAGGTCCTTGGTTTAGGGGTTAATAGGCAGTTTATGGGTGTTTAGTGTACTTTGTAACACTTTAGCTATGAGTTCTATGTTACAGTTTTGTAGCATAAAACTCATAACTACTGCTTTTAGATTGCGGAACATATCTTGTCGGTATAGGCTGCAACGCTAGCTTTTTAGCCTGACCACAAAACTTGTAATGGCAGCACTACGAGTTTTTACAAGTTGCGGTACAGCTATACGACAAGACTTGTAATGGCTGCGGTGCTGTTTTAACGCTGAAATTGTCGTTTTTTTCAGTGTTAAAACACGAACAGACAACTCATAATCTAGGTGTAATTGATGAATTAATTAAAATGGCAGCATTTTTTATAAGTTAGAATGTCAAAGAAAAAAAAAGTTGAATATTCCAAAGCAAAATTTATTGGTTTGGAATAAATCCAGTTATGTCACAAAATTCTTGTTTGAACATGTTAATTAAATGTATACATCTTTTGTTCCTTTTGTAGTTCCAACATAAAGTTTTTTTTCTGTATTTATTAAAGAATACTATAAAAACACTTACAGAAAAAAAAGTTTAATGTGCAAAAGAAAAAGGAGACAATGTATTGCTCCCAAACATTATACTGTTTTAGCATACATTAATCACTGTCTTAAAGACAATTACTGCCAGCGAGACTCTGTGAAAGCCACACTTGCTCCTATAAAGTACTATTCCTGATTACACAATTGTCTAAAGAAACGACAAGAAAATGAATAATGAAAACCAAAGGTCAGCTTTAAAGAATCTGTCATAGGTTTGAATCATAAAATCACTTTTATTAAAAAGCTTTATACTTGTGTTTTTCACAATATGTAAGGAATATGGTTTATTTTATGAATTTGCATAACTCAAGTTGAATGCAATTGTATTTTAAACTAGTTTAAATATCTCTCAAATTCTAACAGCGGGAAAACATTTTTTAACAGTTAATAAGTAGAGATTTTGTAAATAATGTATCTAGAATAAGTGATTTATAATAAACATGTTTGATTTTTTGGCTTAAGTTATAAATGGAAATTTAGATAAAGAAGGACACCACAAAATGTGCATTAAAGGTACATGGAACCCAACATGTTCTTTCGTGATTCAGATAGACCATGCCATTTTAAACAAATTTCTAATTTACTTTTATTATCACAGTGTCTTTGTTTTCTTGGTATTTTTTGTTAAAAAACAGGGATAGAGGCTCAGGAGTGTGCACGAGCACATGCATCTAGAAAAAATCCCAATAATTTTGCGTTACTCTCCATGCCAGTGAGGTTTTGAATATCTACTTCTTCTTGACAGGAGTAGAATGCTTTCAAATAAGCCACTTCAAAAACAACATGGTTGTTTAGCACCTAGCAAGTCCTTTATCCTTGAGAGTGTATATGTACCTATTTGTACCAAGATATCACATAATATCAAAATTAGAAATTAAACAGGACTGGTTTTAGTGACTACAATTAGGGGTGTTAGAAAAGTGTTTATGATGATAAATGCCAACGTCATGGGCGCATGGTGGTGGTAGCTGTGATAGTCCTAATTGTAAATAGTTGTAAATAGCCTTTCTGCCATCTTTATCTCAACATTTTATTTTATGTATTGTGCTGGCCTTATGAACTGGTGAAGCTTTGCAGATTTGGGCCGGCTGGCAACTTTGAAGCTTAAAGGGACATTAAACCCAACAAAATTATTTCATGATTCAGACAGAGAATACCATTTTAAACAACATTTCAATTTACTTCTATTATCTAATTTGCTTCACTCTTTAGAAATCCTTTGTTAAATAAATAGCAATGCACATGGGTGAGCCAATCACACGAGGCAAATATGTGCAGCCACCAATCAGAAGCTACTGAGCCTATCTAGATATGCTTTTCAGGAAGGAATATCAAGAGAATGAAGCAAATTAGATAACAGAAGTAAATTAGAAAGTTGTTTAAAATTGTATTCTCTATCTGAATCATGAAAGAAAAAAAATTGGGTTTAATTTCCCTTTAAGGCTCTAAAATAAGGAATACTGGTGCTTAGCAACCACCTTGAACTATAAAATATGAATTCAACCATTACATTAATTTGCTTTCATATTTATATAAATATAAATACCACTGAATATAAATAAAGCTAAAATTAACTAAATGTAATAAACTAATCACCAAAATTAGTTGATTCATTCATTTGTTAATGAGATAATCAAATATGTATAAACAAATATTTTTATATGTGATTATCCTTTTAACAACTTAGTCATGTCAGAATGGTCATGCCAGGTGATAAGTTCTTAAAAAAAGTGTCTTTCCTTTGTTGATTTGTTATGTTGATTCTATAGGAAAGTATAAGTATCACTACCCAAGAACATTCTGAAATCTTCACTAATACTTTAGAAAATCAGCAGCGTGGAGAGGGCATATTTAAATATAAATATAAATATATATATATATTTTTTTTAAATACAGTATAATGTGCATTTCCTATATCTGAGCATATATTATAAATCATTTTGATGCAAACTAATTTTCAAACACCTAGTTTATGCGTTTTGCGTTAAACAGAATGCGAAACGAATGCCAAAAAAGTTGCGTTATTTCACTCTCCATAGCGCTGCCATTACAAGTTACTCAAAAGCCTCCTTGTGCGTGCGATATGGTGGCGTTAAGCTCCTTATTGCACAAAATTCAATGGCTGCTTTGACGTGATCGTGCACGTTTTCCCCCATAGACATCAATGGGGAGAGAGTGTTAGAAAAAAAACAAATACCTGAATTGTGGAATGAAAAATTTCCGTAACACAACCCCATTGATGTCTATGGGGAAAAAAGTTACGTTTAAACCCTAACATAAACCCCAAGTCTAAACACCCCTAATCTGCTGCCCCGACATCGCCGACACCTAAATAAAGTTATTAACCCCTAATCTGCCACTCCCGACATCGTCAACACTATAATAAAGTTATTAACCCCTATTCCACCACTCCCCGACATCGCCTACACTATAATAAACCTATTAACCCCTAAACCTTCGTCTTCCACGACACCGCCATTAAATAAGCCTATTAACCGCTAAATCTCCGGCCTCCTACATCTCCACAACTAAATATACATATGAACCCCTAAATTACCAGCCCCCCACATCGCAAAACAGTAAATTTAACTTAAACTATTAAAAAATCTAAATCACACATTTAAAAAAAACTGCTACAAAAATTTTTTAAAAATCTAAAATTACAGAAAATAAACACTTACAGGCCCATTTATCAAACACCGCGGATCAGGTCCGCAAGACCTCGCTAAATGCGGAGAGCAATACGCTCTCTGCATTTAACATTGCACCAGCAGCTGCTGATGCAACGCCGCCCCCTGCTGACTCGTGGCCAATCGGCCGCCAGCAGGGAAGTGTCAATCAACCCAATCGCGGCGATTCCTGTCCGCCTACTCAGAGCAGACGGACAGGGTTATGGAGCAGCGGTCTTTGTGACCGCTGCTTCATAAGTTGTGTTTCTGGCGAGTCTGACGTACGGAGCTTGATAAATGGGCCTGTAAATGACGAAAAATAAAAAACACTAAGCTTACAAAAAATAAACGAATTTCTAAAAAAAACAAAACAATTACACCTAATCTATAAAAATAAAAAAGTCCCCTCCAAAATAAAAACACCCCCTAGCCTACAATAACCCACAACCCAACCAACCCTCCAAAATAAAAAAACCTAACTACTACTGAAATCCTATTGGCTGATTTGAACAGCCAATAGGATTTCAGTAGCTCTCATCCTATTGGCTGTTTTGAACAGCCAAAAGAATTTCAGAAGCTCTCATCCTATTAACTGATTTGAATTTGAAGAATCAAATCAGCCAATATGAATGCAAGGTACGCCATTTTGAAACAGCTACCTTGCAATGAAGCTTCCTTGTATGGTGGGGACCCTATGAATAGGTTGCTCCGCGCCAGATGTCTTTGCCGCTCCGCGCCACCGGGATGAAGATAGAAGACGCTTCCGCGATGGCTGAAGATGTCGCTGCCTGGATGAAGACTTCTCACCGCCTGGATGGAGATAGATGTCCGGACTTCAGGAACCGTGAGTAGATATTCTGGGGTTAGTGTTAGGTATTTTTTTTTTTTATTTTTTTTATTTATTTTATTTTTTTTTCAGATTAGGGTTTGGGCAATTTGAAAAAGAGCTAATTGTTTTTTAGAGTTATCTTTTTTATTTTGGGGGGTTGGTTGGGTGGTGGGTTTTACTGTTGGGGGGACAGTTTTTTTACAGATAAAAGAGCTGTTTAATTTAGGGCAATGCCCTACAAAAGGTCCTTTTAAGGGCTATTTGTAGTTTATTGTAGGCTAGGGGTTGATTTTATTTTGGGGGGCTTTTTTCTTTTTATAGGTTTAGGTGTAATTGTTTTTATTTTGGATAATTTCATTTATTATTTTTTGTAAGCTTAGTGTTTTTTATTTTTCATAATTTAGTGTTCATTTCAGATTTTTTTATTTTTTTCGTAGTGTTAGTTTTTTTAAATTTGTAATTTAGATTTTTTAATTGGTAGTATTTTTTGTTTTATTAGAATAGTAAGGTAAGGTTAATTTATAGTTTAATGTTAGGTTTATTTTTATTTCACAGCTAAGTTTTTATATATTTAAAGATACTTATATTGTAATTTTAATTTAAAGTTAGAGGGGTGTTAGGTTTAGGGGTTAATAGTTTAATTTAGTGTTTTGCGATGTAGGGGGCCGGAAAATTAAGGTTTAATAGGTTTATTTAGTGGCAACGATGTGGGAGGCCAGAGGTTTAGGGGTTAATAAGTTTATTATAGTGTTGGCGATGTCAGGGAGTGGCAAATTAGGGGTTAATAGCTTTATTATAGTGTCGGCAATGTCGGGGCGGCAGATTAGGGGTTGATAAATTTATTTAATAGTCGCAATGTGGGTGGGCGGCAGATTAGGGGTTAATAAGTTTAATATAGTGTTTGCGAAGCAGGAGGGTGGCGGTTTAAGGGTTAATAGGTAGTTTATGGGTGTCAGTCTATTTTGTAAACGTTTAGTTATGAGTTTTGTGAAACATTTTTGTTACACAAAACTCATAACTACAGGTCTCAGATGGAGGTATGGATTGTGTCGGTATAGGCTGTAAAGCAAGTATTTCAGCCTGAACGCACAACCTATAATACCGGTGCTATGGAAATCCCACATAAAAACGTAATTTTTTTAGTGCGGAATGGACATTGCGTTACAGGCTAAAATGCTTATAGTATAGCTATACCGGCACGACTCGTAATATGCGTTCCTGGTCATTACGCTGGAATTGCCCTTTTTCAGCATTAAAAGCTGTAACGCAACACTCGTAATCTACCTGAAAGTAAATTACATATATTTCTTAAAATACTCATCTCAATAAAGGTCACACAATCTTAACAATCTCATCTCCATTAACCCACAACGCTTATCCCCTTTCTTTTCTTGTGCTCTCTGGAACGCACGCTCTGACTGTAAAAAACTTACAACTGTTCACAACCTGTTTGCTTCCAACGCTTTCAACCTTTTAGCAAGTACAGAAACCTGGCTATCTTTCTTGGACACTGCTTCCATTGCTGCTCTCACTCACGGTGCTCTCCACGTTAGCCACACACCTAGGCCAGGTGAGAGACATGGTGGCGGTGTTGGGATCTTTCTTTCCCCCTCCTGCTCCTTTCAGTACCTATCTCCATTTACATATATCTCCTTTTCTTCCTTTGAAGTCCACTGCATTTGCCTGCCCCCTCTCTCTCAGAGTAGCAGTTATCTATCGCCCCCCTGGACCCACCTCCTAATTCCTTGACAATTTTGCTGCCTGGTTTACAAACTTTCTCTCTACAAATACACCTACCCTAATTCTGGGGACTTCAACATTTCCATTGATAACCCATTTGCCCCTGCTACCTCTAAACTTCTCTTACTCATTAATTCCTTCAGCCTCTCACAATCCACCCTATTCCCTACTCACTGCAATGGACAATCTATTAATCTGGTATTCTCCTATCTCTGCTCTATCTGTGATTTCACATGTCGCCAATTTCCCATCTCAGACCACCATCTGCTCATCTTTAATCTTAATATACAAGCTAAGCCGACTTCTCCCCATAGCCCCCGCTCCAGTAGAAATTTGCAAACTGTGGATCCTCTCCAACTTTCAAACCTTATTCAAAAACACCTCTCCACACTTCCATGATATCCTGCCCCAATCTTGCTACAACCCACTATAACAATTCTCTCTCCTCTGCACTTGACACTCTTGCTCCTCCCCAAATACGCAGAGCCCCACATCATCAGCTCCAGCCCTGGCACTCTCAGCAAATACACCGCCTACAAAAATGCTCCCACGCTCTTGAATGTGCCTGGAGGAAATCCCGCTCTGAACCTGATTTTACCCACTATAAGTTTATGTTTTATTCTTACACCTCTGCCCTTCAATTAGCTAAGCAAACGTACTTCTCTTCTCTTATATCTACTCACTCGTCAAAACCTTAATGACTTTTCTCCATTTTCAACTCTCTCCTCTACCCACCTGCACCACCCACTTCATCTGCATTTAGTGCTCAAGACCTGGCTGACTAGTTTTTCAATAAAACACTCACAATCCAAAGCAACATCCCAACACAAGTCTGCAATCTCCCAACTTCGCCCCCAGTCACCCGCTCTGCCACTCTCTGCTCCCACCTGCCAACCACTGAGAATGAAGTGGGTTCCTTACTGTCTTCCTCACACCTCACTACCTGCCCACTTGACCCTATTCCTTCATATCTAATACCTTCACTGTCTTCCACCCTCATCTCTTACTCATATATTCAACCTATCCCTTTATACCGGTTCATTCCCATCTACCTTCAAACATGCAATGGTCACCCCATCCTCAAAAAAACCTCCCTCAACCCTAACTCTCCTGCAAACTACTGCCCCATATCACTGCTTCTGCTAGCTTCAAAAGTCCTTGAAAAACTAGTTTTCAATCTTCTAACCCACTTCCTGTCCTCCAAATCATTGCTTGACCCTCTACAATCTGGCTTCCTTCCCCAACACTCAACTTACACTGCCTTCACTTAGGTTACTAACGATCTCCTTTTTGCTAAAAATAACAGCCACTACTCTATACTCATCTTACTTGACCTTTCAGCTGCCTTTGATACTGTTGACCATCCCCTCCTCCTACAGACTCTCAGCTCTCTTGGGCTCTGTGACACTGCCCGCTCCTGGATGCACTCGTATCTCTATAACAGATCCGTACCTGTCTCTTTTGCCGGTGACTCCTCCTCTCCATTACCTCTGTCTATTGGAGTACCTCAAGGCTCTGTTCTGGGTCCTCTACTTTTCTCTATTTGCACTTCTTCATTGGGTAAACTTATTAACAGCTTTGGCTTTAACTATCACCTCTATGCTGATGATGCCCAGATCTACCTATTCACCCCTGCACTCTCTCCTTATGTCAATTTTCACATCAGTGACTCCTTATCTGGCATTTCCTCCTGGATATCCTCTCACCACCTAAAAATAAACATGTCTAAGACTGAACTACTTCTAATCCCCCACTCTAAGTCTACTCCAGTTTCTAATTTTTCTATCACTTTTGGTGGCACCAATATCTCCCCATCACCCCATGTCCACTGCTTTGGAGTCACACTGGTCTCAAATCTTTCCTTCATTCCCCACATACAAAAGTCTCTTCTTCCTGCCGCAACAACCTACACAATGTCTCCAAAATGTGTCCGTTTCTGAGCGCTGAAACTACTAAACAGCTAATCCACTCCCTGGTAATTTTCCAACTTGACTACTGTAATAACCTACTAACTGGCCTCCCTCTCTCCTGCCTCTCCACTCTTCAATCAATCCTAAATGCTTTTGCCAGACTAATCCACCACTCCCGACGCTCTGTATCTGCTGCACCACTCTGTGAGTCCCTTCACTGACTCCCCATTCACAGCAGAATTAAATTCAAAATTCTCACCCTGACCTACAAAGCCCTCACCAATGCTTCCACACCCTACCTGTCCTCCCTCATCAACAAATATATTCCAGCCCGACCCCTAAAATTCAACAATGACCTGCTCCTTGCCTCCTCTACCATCACCTCCTCCCATGCTAGACTACAGGACTTCTCTTGTGCGGCACCAACCCTCTAGAATGCATATTCTTGAGTTGTCAGACTTTCCCCTAACCTGTCCTTCTTTAAACGCTCCCTAAAGACCTTTTTGTTAATGGAAGCTTATTACCTGACTCATTAACAAATTAATTTCACTTAACCAACAGTTGCCCTCATCTAACTCCTCACTTACATAATTCTCACCTTTGCAGTCCCCACCTCATGTTTCCCATCCTCCTACCCATTTAGATTGTAAGTTTCCATGGGAATAGGGCTTTCAATTCCCTCTGCATTTGTCTGTAAAAATTTGTCTTATATTGTATTGTTTCACCATTGTACTTATATCTTTGTACCCATGGACAGCGCTGCAGAATCTGTTGGCGCTTTATAAATAAAGATTAATAATAATAATAATAATAATAATAATGAAAAAGTGGTAAGACATGTATGTGTGAAAATGTTCACCTTAGCTTGCATATATTGTTTAGAACATTGTAACATGCCTGTGATGTTTCCTCATTGTAATACAAGTTATGCCAATAGAATACCTATATCTTTACTATGTAGTGATGACCATTGGTAATAAAAACAGGGTGCAAAATGTCCAATCACCCACTAGCCATTGGCGAGTGGAAATTTAATGGTGGTGAGTGAAAGTTAATGAGTAAATGTTGAACATTCACTCACTGTCCGAAGTCTGGTTAAGTGTTGTAAGTAGCAAAGTTAGCATAGTATTTGAAAAATGTACAGTCCTATTGCAGCACTGAGAAACACACATTATCTAAAGGGATATGATATATCCATGAAAGGGCAAGGATATGTTACTCCTCTAGGGCTATAGGGACCCCATTAGTGCTTAGACTTTTACTTCTGAGAGGGTAAAAAGGGCAGTGAGAGAGAGACTGGAGAAGAAAAGTGACAGTGATCAAAAAGGTAGAGTTAAGAGAGTGTGGAGGAAAAAAAAGAGAGTGAAGAGATATGAGAGAGGGGAAAGAAAGAGTATGGACTGAGATTGAAGTGAGAGGGTAAAAAGAGAGATTAAAGAGAGGAAGGAGTAGAGAAAGAGATACATTTTTTTTAAAAAAAAAAGCTCCAGGTCTGCTACGACCTTCTATAACTGTCAGCACTCTCTGCATTCTCTCAGTTCAACAACTTCCTTTTTCTATCCAGCTGTTGTCTTCCCCAGAACCCCTAGTTGATGTTGCTAACTGCTACAAACCTATTTTGTTAATTTTTTACTGAATATAGCATTATTTAATTTGTTATTGTATAAAATAAAAACAATATTAACAATTACTACACAATAAGGTGTCTCACAATGCAAAGAGGGGGTGGAGTAGTGGGTATGGTGTGGGCGGCTAGTGGGTAAGATCAGTAGTGGCTAGTAACATTGTGGCCTGACTAGTTCCTTAGGACTTGAAATTTTGAGCCCTGATAAAAAGATATAAAAAAAAGAAAATAATAAGTAAACCATCTGAGCTGGAGCATTAAGGGTACACTGGACATAATTACTTACTTATGCCTGCAACCCCTCCTGGGGTATTGGCCATCAACCAGGACTCTCTAACCATTTCTGTATTGAGCTTTTCTTCCAATCTGATGCCTAACTCCTTGCAGCCAGCCTTGAGGTCTTAGTGAGAAGTGTTTCTTGGCTTTTCTCTTGTCCTTTTCCCTTAAGGGTTCCAGGTGAGGGCTTGCCTGGTCATGCTTGATGTGGGCTTGTAAATTGTGTGACCTATCCAACCCCAGCATCTTTTCATGATTTCTTCATGGGCAGAGAGCTGAAAATTCATAGGTTGTTGTTGCTGATTTTGTTTGCCCAGCTAAATTTAAAGATTTTTCTCAAATAGGTATTAATAAACGTCTTGGCTCTGCTGTTGGTGGTCACTGGGCAAGGGGTGTTATGTATATGCATCACACTGTGAAATAGATTATTTAATTTTACTAATTGTGTTTATTGTGATTTTTTTTGGTGAGGTTTTGGTCTAGAAACAAGATTAACAACACAGTGTATTAATATCTCAATGATGAAAGTGGCCACAACTTTTCCCATTTACAATAGTGGGCTTTACAAAGTGTGCATATTGTAAATCAGGGTTTTTGAAAACTTTGAATCTATTAAGCGGCTTCAATCCCATCAGACTAAATGTTCTCTCTATACAGTACAGGATCCTTTACTTTTGAAGTGTGATGCGGATAGCTTTTAAACACAGCAATATTAAAGGGACATGAAACCCAAATTTCTTCTTTCATGATTCAGATTTAGAGTATGTGATTTTAAACAACTTTATTTATGTGATGGGATTTTAAACAATTGACTTCTATTATCTAATTTGCTTAGTTCTTTTGGAATCCTTAGTTAAAAAGAATGTTAGGCTCAGGACCAGCAACATATTTATGCGAGCTAGCAGTGATTGGTGGCTGCACATAAATGCCTCTTGTCATTGGTTCCCCAGATGTATCCAGCTAGCTCCCAGTAGTACATTGCTGCTCCTTCAACAAAGGGTACCAAGATAATGGAGCAAATGTAATAATATAAGTGAAATTAACAGTTGTTTAAAATCATATGCTCTATTTAAAATAATGAAAGAAAACTTTAGGGTTTGATGTCCCTTTAAAGGGACAGGATACACCAATTTTCATATAGCCAGTTGTATGCAAAAGTTTAGGCACCCCTGACAATTTCCATGATTTTCATTTATAAATAATTGTGTGTTTGGATCAGCAATTTCATTTTGATCTATCAAATAACTGAAGGACACAGTAATATTTCAGTAGTGAAATGAGGTTTATTGGATTAACAGAAAATATGCATCAAAACGAAATTAGACAGGTGCATAAATTTGGGCACCCTTGTCATTTTGTTAATTTGAATTTCTGTAACTACCTAGCACTGATTAATTGGAACACACAATTGGTTTGGTGAGCCCATTAAGCCTTGAACTTCATAGACTGGTGCATCCAATCATGAGAAAAGGTATTTAAAGGGACATTATACACTCATTTTTTTCTTTGCATATATGTTTTGTAGATAATTTATTTATATAGCCCATAAAGTTTAATTTTGAAAAAAATGTACAGTTTTTCGTATTTTTAAATAACATTGCTCTGATTTTCAGACTCCTAACCAAGCCCCAAAGTTTGATGTGAATACCGTCAGCTACCTTCTCCAGCTTGCTCCTGTTTGTGTAAAGGGTCTTTTCATATGCAACAGAAGGGGGAGGGGGAGTTTCTTATTTCCCACTTGCTGTGGGCTTTCCAGATAACTTTTTAACAGAGCTAAACTGAGAGTTTCTAAGTAAGTTTTTAAACCGTTTTATACTGGATTTTTATATCAGTATCTGCACCTTATTCTTTATAGTAGTGTCTATTACATGCAGTTATATGAAAATGAGTGTATACTGTCCCTTTAAGGTGGCCAATTGCAAGTTGTTGTTCTCTTTGACTCTCCTCTGAAGAGTGGCAACATGAGGACCTCAAAACAACTCTCAAATGACCTGAAAACAAAGATTGTTCAACATTATGGTTTAGGGGAAGGCTAAAAAAGCTATAGCAGAGATTTAAGCTGTCAGTGTCCACTGTGAGGAACATAGTGAGGAAATGGAAGACAGGCACAGTTCTTGTTAAGGCCAAAAGTAAAATATCAGAGAGGCAAAGGCAAAGGATGGTGAGAACGGTCAAAAACAGCCCACAGACCACCTCCAAAGTCCTACAACATCATCTTGCTGCAAATGGTGTCACTGTGCATCGTTCAACAATTCAGCGTATGGGAGAGTGATGCGGAAGAAGTCTTTCCTGCACACAAGCCACAAACAGAGTCACTTGAGGTATGCAAATGCACATTTGGACTAGCCACCTTCATTTTGGAAGAAAGTGCTGTGGAATGATGAAACAAAGATTGAGTTATTTGTTCATAACAAAGGGTGTTATGCATGGCGGTAAAAGAACACAGTGTTCCAAGACAAACACTTGCTAGCCACAGTAAAATTTGGTGGATGTTCCATCATGCTGTGGGGCTGTGTGGCCAGCGCCGGTACTGGGAATCTTGTTAAATTTGAGGGTAGCATGGATTCCATTCAATATCCACTCAATATCAGCAGATACTTGAGATTAATGTTCAGGAATCAGTCACAAAGTTGAACGCCAAAACACTGCTCAAAATCTACTCTGGCATTTATGCAGAGGAACAAGTACAATGTTCTGTCATCCCAGTCCCCAGACCTGAATATCATTGAAAATCTGTGGGTTGATTTGAAGCGGGCTGTCCATGCTCGACAACCATCAAACCTAACTAACCTGGAGATGTTTTAAAGGAGGAATGGTCAAAAATACCTTCATTCAGAATCCAGACACTCATTACAGGCTATAAGAAGCATCTAGAGGCTGTTTAATTTCGTTTTGAAGCATATTGCACATTTTCGGTTAATCCAATAAACCTCATTTCACTACTGAAATATTACTGTGTCATTCAGTTATTTGATAGATCAAAATGAAATTGCTGATCCAAACATCCAATTATTTATAAATGAAAATCATGAAAATTGTCAGGGGTGCCTAAACTTTTGCATACGACTGTAACTGCATGTTATTGACATTACTATAAAGAAGAATATGAACAGATACTAATCTAAATATCCAGTATAAAACATTTGAAAAATTTACTTAGAAGCTACCAGTTTAGTACTGTTGATGAGGTAGTCTGGGACACCCACTGAAAGGGGCTGGGTAACGCACATACACTCCCCACCTGCACCTTCCTTGCATATGAAAAGACAAATAAAATAAGCACACTGTGGGGCTTGGTTAGGAGTCTGAAAATCACCACAATGTTCTTAAAATTAAGCAAAACTATACATTTTTAAAAAAAATACAGATGGGATATTTAAATGGAAATCTACAAAACATTTATGCAAAGAAAAATCTAGTGTACAATATCCCTTTAACTAAGATGAAAAATAGAACACAGTACACCTATTTTAATATATTTATTGTATTTTAAAACATGTCAGGAGCGTTTCTATCAATAAACACATATATTGTTCAGCTAGTTTAATGTAAGGTTCTAATCTTGCACTTGTGTACATTTTTAGATTATATTTCCCAGCTGATGTTTGACTCAGTATATGGGAATACAGATGCAATATTCATAGCCCTTTTGTGAGACACAATTAATGAACAAAAATAAAGTCCTTATCAATCTACTGAAACAAACTACTGAGTCAGCGTCTTGTGTTTTATCTGTCAGATAGGAGCACAAACGTGTCTAATTATACACCTGTGCGTTTAGAAACCATTTTACATATATTATCTAGTGAGGGTAAAATGACAGCCCATTGTTCTATGAGCCAAAGAAAGTCTGTCCACAACACATTTACTTTTATTACAATTTATCTCCAAATTAAAATTTCACAGCAACTTGGGATTCCTGAATACACAGGCCTAGATTTAGAGTTGGGCGGTAGCCGTCAAAACCAGCGTTAGAGGCTCCTAACGCTGTTTTTTTCCGCCCTCTGGTATTTGGAGCCAGTCATTAAAGGGTCTAACGCTCACTTTTCAGCCGCAACTTTTCCATACCGCAGATCCCCTTACGTCAATTGCGTATCCTATCTTTTCAATGGGATCTTTCTAACGCCGGTATTTAGAGTCGTGGCTGAAGTGAGCGTTAGAAATCTAACGACAAAACTCCAGCCGCAGAAAAAAGTCAGTAGTTAAGAGCTTTCTGGGCTAACGCCGGTTCATAAAGCTCTTAACTACTGTGCTCTAAAGTACACTAACACCCATAAACTACCTATGTACCCCTAAACCGAGGTCCCCCCACATCGCCACCACTCGATTAAATTTTTTAACCCCTAATCTGCCGACCGCCACCTACGTTATACTTATGTACCCCTAATCTGCTGCCCCTAACACCGCCGACCCCTATATTATATTTATTAACCCCTAACCTGCCCCCCACAACGTCGCCTCCAGCTACCTACAATAATTAACCCCTAATCTGCCGACCGCAAAGCGCCGCCACCTACGTTATCCTTATGTACCCCTAATCTGCTGCCCCTAACACCGCCGACCCCTATATTATATTTATTAACCCCTAATCTGCCCCCCTCAACGTCGCCTCCACCTGCCTACACTTATTAACCCCTAATCTGTCGAGCGGACCGCACCGCTACTATAATAAAGTTATTAACCCCTAATCCGCCTCACTCCTGCCTCAATAACCCTATAATAAATAGTATTAACCCCTAATCTGCCCTCCCTAACATCGCCAATACCTAACTTCAAGTATTAACCCCTAATCTGCCGATCGGAGCTCACCGCTACTCTAATAAATTTTTTAACCCCTAAAGCTAAGTCTAACCCTAACCCTAACACCCCCCTAAGTTAAATATAATTTTATTCTAACAAAATAAATTAACTCTTATTAAATAAATTATTCCTATTTAAAGCTAAATACTTACCTGTAAAATAAACCCTAATATAGCTACAATATAAATTATAATTATATTGTAGCTATTTTAGGATTAATATTTATTTTACAGGCAACTTTGTATTTATTTTAACCAGGTACAATAGCTATTAAATAGTTAATAACTATTTAATAGCTACCTAGTTAAAATAATTACAAAATTACCTGTAAAATAAATCCTAACCTAAGTTACAATTAAACCTAACACTACACTATCAATAAATTAATTAAATAAAATACCTACAATTATCTACAATTAAACCTAACACTACACTATCAATAAATTAATTAAATACAATACCTACAATTATCTACAATTAAACTTAACACTACACTATCAATAAATTAATTAAATACAATACCTACAAATAAATACAATTAAATAAACTAACTAAAGTACAAAAAATAAAAAAGAACTAAGTTACAAAAAATAAAAAAATATTTACAAACATTAGAAAAATATTACAACAATTTTGAACTAATTACACCTACTCTAAGCCCCCTAATAAAATAACAAAGCCCCCCAAAATAAAAAAATGCCCTACCCTATTCTAAAATAAAAAAGTTCAAAGCTCTTTTACCTTACCAGCCCTGAACAGGGCCCTTTGCGGGGCATGCCCCAAAGAATTCAGCTCTTTTGCCTGTAACAAAACGCATACAATACCCCCCCCCAACATTACAACCCACCACCCACATACCCCTAATCTAACCCAAACCCCCCTTAAATAAACCTAACACTAAGCCCCTGAAGATCTCCCTACCTTGTCTTCACCTCACCGGGTCCCGATCTGTCCAGAAGAGGGTCCGAAGTCTTGATCCATGCCCAAGCGGGGGGCTGAAGAGTGACGTCCATTCTCGGGCTGAAGTCTGGATCCAAGCGGCGGCTGAAGAACTCCATCATCGGGCTGAAGTCAGAAGTCCATCATCGGGATGAAGTCTTCTATCAAGCCACATCTTCAATCTTCTTTCTTCCGGAGTGGAGAGGAGTCATCTTCTTCCAAGCCGACGCGGAACATCCTCTTCAACCGACGCCTACTCGCCGAATGACGGTTCCTTTAAATGTCGTCATCCAAGATGGCGTCCCTCGAATTCTGATTGGCTGATAGGATTCTATCAGCCAATCGGAATTAAGGTAGGAATATTCTGATTGGCTGATGGAATCAGCCAATCAGATTCAAGTTCAATCCGATTGGCTGATCCAATCAGCCAATCAGATTGAGCTCGCATTCTATTGGCTGTTCCGATCAGCCAATAGAATGCAAGCTCAATCTCCTTTTAAGAAACATTTTCATTTACTCCTGTTTTTAAATTGACTTGGTTTAAAAGCATATCTAGGTAGTGACAGGAGCAGCAATGGAAGCTTGTAAGAGGTGGCTATGCACATATGCCTCTTGTCATTGACTAACCAAATGTGTTCAGGTCCCAGTAGTGCATTGTCATGCTGCTGCATAATACAGTAAATGTTCTTTTAAATTTAAAATTGAGCTAGTACAGGTGTGTCGTTTCTCTAATTCCTACTTGATTTCATTGGCTGATTCCAACTAGTGATCACAGATTGGCAGAAAGTTCCTGTTCATTCACATTGTTTAAGATAAACTTCCTGCTAATTGGTTAAAAGTACCGGTCAGCCAATGAGCATAAATAGGAAATGCACAGATACTAGTATATTAATTTACATTTCAACATCTTTCAATGTAACCTATGGAAGAGTGCTCTCATGAGCGCAATGATTCCTAGCAATGTGAACACGAGCTCGCGCTTGCATTGCAAATTACTTGTTATACCAGCGCACATTATCGTGAGCTGGTATTACAAAGTGGAGCGCTAATATCGCTTGCATGCCAGTGAAATTTAGCGCTCTGCTTATAATCAAGTTTTTATTCTGACAGTTCTGGGCATGAGCAAATCTGGCTCCCTGTTATCTAGTCTATTCACTAACCTATAAGTGTTATGCCATCAGGCCAGGGGCGGACTGAGAAGTCGGACAAATATATATATATATATATATATATATATATATATATACAGTATATATATGGGGGGTTTTTGGCCTTTGGATTTTGTTCTCGATGGAGGGGGGAGAGAAAAGTGTGTGACAGTGCATGACTGCGTGTGGCCATCATAATAAGCTCAACCTCACCATGGAGACTTGGAGAAGGAAGGAAGGAGCCGGTACATAAGTGAGTCAATCAGTCAAGTGACACTGACTGACAATACACTGACTGACTTAAAGGCCTGGCACTGGCAGACCAAAGTGCTGCACTGCTGCCCTGCAATATGTGGACCGGGTGACTGTGTATAAATCCAGAATCCAGTCCTCATTATGACGATCACCTTGTCTCCTGACCAGTGGCGTCACTAGGGTTGGTGTCACCCAGTGCGGTAAGTTATGGTGTCACCCCCCAGAAAGCAGACACACACAAACACAAAAACACAAAAACACATACATACAAACACTCAGACACACTTAAAAACACACACACAAACACTCTGACACACACACAAAGAAACACTCAGACACACACACACACACAAAAAAACACTCAGACACACACACACACACACACACACAAAGAAACACTCAGACACACACACACACACACAAAAAAACACTCAGACACACACATACAAAATATGTAAACTGCACTGCATTAATTATAAAGCTCATGCCTAGAGCTGCTCCCTGGCTCAGCAGCGCATAAAATGAAAGATAAACAGAGCAAATCACTAAAGAAAAGGTTTAGGCGTGCAAACTATGAAAATTCTGCTCTCTGACTCTGTTACAAGTCTGTCAGTGCACAGCCCCGGGCCAAGTGCCTACTGCTTCTTATGGCCAAGCACCTCTGCACTCTGCCCACCCCCAGACCCCCACCCGCCCTCCCCTCCTACCTCTTCAGTGTGCACTTAGTGTACCGTAACAGTACTTGTCTGGTGGGCCAGGCCTCCCCCTCATGATTTCCTGGTTCCCGTTTAGAGAGACAGCACAGCAGAGAGTGGCTCCACTGCTCCACACGTCACTGAGCAGTGAGCACAGATAGGCAGGCAGGTTTAGGCTAGAAACGCAACTTTCACAAGACCCACAGCACGCCCACAACATTCATAGTGAAATTGGGCAGGGGAGGAGCAAAGTACAAACAAGCAAAAGCAGCCGGGAAAACTATTTGTGGAAATTGCAGCGCTGGATCAAGAGGCAAAATAATTAAGTGTCTACAACTTCCCCAGTCCCACTAATGTTCACAAATGCTTGCCCCTCTAATAAAAAAAAATCTATGCATCTCTACATTGTATTTCTTTGAATTTCAATAAAAATTTAAAAAAAAAAATCTTTTTTTTTCTGGTGGTGTCACCCCCTGGAGAGTGTCACCCGGGTGCGGCCCGTACCCCCCGCACCCCCCTAGTGACACCACTGCTCCTGACTGCTACCTGAAGCTCCACCCACCCACATGCGGCACGCCATGCGCACACAATTTTAACTGTGCATTTGAGGTGGCAGCTGCGGCATTACAACAGGCTGAGGCTCAGTCTGAGCACATAGCAGTTCTTGGCAGGGCGAGGTCTCAGACGGCAAGTGAAGGAGCTGGCGGGCTGTGGGACCGGAGGCAAGTTCATATCTTCAGAGTCAGACTTTAGTTTATTTTTAGTAGAAAGAATACTCTAATTTAGAGTTAAACATTAAATGAAATGTGTCAGACAGTCATACTCAGTTGTATATAAATCTCTTCTTTAACTACTTATAAGTAGGCAGCTAAAGAAGAGCTTTATGTTTTGGGCTAAAAGAGATCACCTTTCTAAGATGCTCCTTTTGGAATTTACAAAAGCCATGATATTGAACCTTGAGGGGTATTCTTGCCCCTAAATTTATAATATTCAAAATAGCAAGAAAGGGGAACTCCGGGTAAACATGAAAAATCACTTTATTGCAAGTAAAAATTTACAGGGACTGAGGGATTAACTTCATCATTGTTCTACAGTTGTTTTACATCATGTAAAACAACTGTGGAACAATGAAGTTAATCCCTGAAGTTAATGCTTATATAAAACTTGATCTTTATTCCACAAACATCTTAATAAAAGCAGCAAGGTGATAAAACATAGAACAAGCTCAGACACAAACGTCTAACGCGTTTCAGCTTCCAAATCCGTACTCATAGACCTACTTGGTGTCAAACAAATGATTCTCTTATGCTCTAACAACACACACCTGAGCTTGATCATTAATTAACTCTTTGTTACCTTTTCATTACCTCAGTTGTATTGCTATTGGCTCAATTGAGCTCTCTTCCTTTGCTGCAAATATTGAACAGAGTCAAACTGTTATACATGATCTTTGCATCTTATTGATGCAATTATAAACTATTGCTTTATCATTGTATTTGTTACTTATATGCGTATATATAATAAGACAGTAAACTATGAACGATGAACAAATGTATATTAAATGCCACAAAATGTATGGCATGTGATCATATATATACACATATTTACCAATTCCATTTATGAACTATAGTGTTTAACGATACATATACATACAATTCCAGAATTTTGGGAGGCATTACTACCCATATATATTAATTGTATCCAATAAATATACACCTGTTTTAAAATTCTATATATTACTTATAGCTTTCCACGATATATATACATTTATTTCCAAAATATTTAGAGACATCACTTCATATGAGGATCAAATGCATATACAGTAAATTTATATAAATAATATCAGCATTCTGTATCTTATGACTATGTGATACTTTCCATGTATATATTGTTCTATATCCAATAGTTAATTAAATCAAATCTAGAGTTCAAGCCCAATGGTAACTTAGTATCCATTCTAAATATCCAATATATCTCTTGTTTATTCAACATTTGTTCTTTATCTCCACCTCTATCGTGTGGTGAGATTTTTTCTACAATATTCCAAATAAATGTGTCTACTTTTCTGTTGTGGTTTTCCACAAAATGTCTAACTGTGGGTGCCATCTTTTCTTCTCTTTTTCTATTACTCTCTGATACTGAAGTTATGCTATTAAGGTGTTCTTGTATCCTTACTCTTTCCTCACGTGTTGTTTTACCAATGTACTGTAGGTGGCACTGCTTACATGAAATAAGATATATTACATTATTACTTCTACAGTTAACACATTGTTTTATTTCAAATCTTTCTTTGGTTACATATGAGTACAAATTAGTTCCTGTAGTTAGATAATGACAGGCTTTACACTGTGAATAACCACATTTGTGAGTGTATAACTGTGCGTGTGTGTGTATATGTGTGTATAAATGTGTATATGTGTATGAGTGTGTGGGTGTATAAATGTGCATGTGTGTATGTGTATAAATGTGTATAAGAGTGTATGTATAACTGTGCGTGTGTGTAAATGTGTGTATAAATGTGTATATGTGTATGAGTGTGTGGGTGTATAAATGTGCATGTGTGTATGTGTATAAATGTGTATAAGAGTGTATGTATAACTGTGCGTGTGTGTAAATGTGTGTATAAATGTGTATATGTGTATGAGTGTGTGGGTGTATAAATGTGCATGTGTGTATGTGTATAAATGTGTATAAGAGTGTATGTATAACTGTGCGTGTGTGTAAATGTGTGTATAAATGTGTATATGTGTATGAGTGTGTGGGTGTATAAATGTGCATGTGTGTATGTGTATAAATGTGTATAAGAGTGTATGTATAACTGTGCGTGTGTGTAAATGTGTGTATAAGAGTGTGTGGGTGAATAACTGCATGTGTGTATGTAAATGTCTGTATGTGTATAAATGTGTATAAGAGTGTATGTATAACTGTGATTATAAAAGTTTGTGGGTAAATAACTGTGCATGTGTGTGTGTAAATGTGTGTATAAGAGTGTGTGGGTGAATAACTGAGCATGTGTAAATGTGTATATGTGTGTATAAATGTGTATAAGTGTGTGTATAACTTTGCATGTGTGTGTGTGTAAATGTGTGTTTGTGTATATGTGTGTTAAAATGTGTATAAGTTTGTGTGTGTGTATAACTGTGCATGTGTGTGTGTAAATGTATGTATGTGTGTATAAATGTGTAAATTTGTGTATAAATGTGTATAACTGTGTGTGTGTTTGTATATAACTGTGCATGTGTGTATGTAAATGTGTATATGTGTGTATAAATGTGTATATGTGTGTGTATAACTTTGCATGTGTGTGTGTAAATGTGTATATGTGTGTAAATGTGTATAAGTGTTTGTGTGTGTATAAGTGTTTGTGTGTGTATAACTGTGCGTGTGTGTGTGTGTGTGTAAATGTATGTTTGTGTATATAATTATTTAAATGAAGTGGGAGGGGCACATGAGATGGGAGGGGCAATATGGTAGAGGAGGGGCAGAGTAGGTAGGTAAATGGAGCAAAGAGGAGGTGGGGGGCCCTACTACACTTTTGCCCGGGGGCCCTGGTTGATCTCAGTCCACCCCTGCATCAGGCTAAGATAAAACTTCCTGCAAAGGCCCCTCCTCCTTGTAGGGCTCTGACAGGAAGTACAAATGTAGTTTTAAAATATAAATAAAAGGTAAAATCCATTTAACTAGATGAATAATATATATTGCAATGATTTGTGCTTAGTACTTTTTTATTACAACAATGAAAAAGAGTGTTTAACATCTCTTTAAGAGAACATGTAAAGGGAAGACACATACTTCACAGGAAAATTATTTTGCTCTAGGTCAATGCATAGTAAAAGTGGAGATTTGCTCTCCCAAGAATAGTTCTCTCTCATAAGAGTTAGTTGCTGAAAATAATAAAATAATAATTGAAATATTATTAATTAATAATGTACTTTAAATGCATCTATAGTTATTTAATCTGAATAATACATCTTTAAAGGGCATGATTTTATCATGTATATTTCTTTAGTGTGGGATAAAAGTTAAAAACCGCCAACGCTGCCAAAAAACCCCTCATTTCTAGTCACATTTAAAACAGACATAAAAAGTATATTGACTCAGATTTTGCAACCTGTCTCTAAGCGGTTGTAAACCAGTTTATCTTTCTACATACTAGACCTGGTGTGAAGTCATTGCATTAGACACATAGAATGAGGCCGGATTATCAAAGGTCTTGCGGACCTGATTCGACAGTGCGGATCAGGTCCGCAAGACCTCGCTGAATGCGGAGAGCAGTACAGGTAAGAAGCAGCCTTCAAGGGCTTAGACTTTAGCATATGAGCCTACCTAGGTTTAGCTTTAAACAAAGAGAACAAAGCAAATTTGATGATAAAAGTAAAGTGGAAAGTTGTTTAAAATTGCCTTATCTGAATCATTAATTTTATCTAGACTGTCCCTTTAACCCTTTGAGTGCTAATGACGGCTCTGGGCCATCACAGAGTTTCTCAGAGCCGTCATGAGCACACTCCCACCTTGAGGGAGATCTGGGGGCTCCTAACAGCTCCTACACCGGCGATTGTTGCCTGTAGAGGGACAGGCATCGCCAGGGCTTCACGTGATGCACGGTGACATCACGCGCAATAACGTGATGACGTCATTGTGCAACTTTATTTATACTTAACAATGTTAAGTATAGGAGGAGGGGGCATGCTGCTTAGAAGCCTGTATCTCAGGCATCTAAGCAGCTACAGATCCCCAAGACCCACTGTTTGAAAGGGAATCGCCTAACCTTTCCAACAGTGGGGGTCTGTAAAAACAATAAAAAAAGTTAAAAAATGTTTTTTCAAAAATTAAATAAATTAAAAAAACCTTAGAAAATATTAGCACCCAGGTGGGAAAGTTCTTAGCACTCAAAGGGTTAATGAAAATGCTAGTAAACCCACACAAGACCAAATGTCATGTATACCTCCTTTTTTATCAGGGGACCTACAAAACCCTCTTAACCTTCATCATTTTTGCAGTTATCCGCTACAAAATATTTCATGGCATAATGAAATGAATGAAGCTGATCTTTGAAGAGTAACCCTAGGTTGTGTGTTTTTTCTTAGCTATTATATTTTCTCATCATTATTGGAGAAAATTCCATTTGCATCATATCTATTGCAACTAAACCTCTACTATCTATTGTTTTCAAACAAAAGCTGAGAGATTAGTCATTATCCACTGGATTTACCTTTATTTCTGTGCTCTTTATTAGGTTTATGTGATAAGATTTATATTGGTATGCACCAGCAACCGTCATATCCATTATTATAGTATATTATTTTACTATATTGGTATATTCTTGTCTAGCTAAAAAAGGCTAAATATGAAATATCAATGGGCTGATACAAGAGACAGGGCCACCCCTGTTAACCCAGATATATAACTTTAATCTGCATATAACGGATCCATGAGCCTTTACTCAAAAAATGCAGGCAATTAAAAGTTATATAGGGGCATCTTTTTTAAATGTATATTCCCCCATTGTAGAAATATCCATGTAGATTAAACACTATGGGATAGATTACAAGTGGATCGCTAATTTATTGCACAACTGTAAACGGGAAAATTCGACTATTTATGGACACACAGTAAAAAAACAGCCATTACAGCAATAAACGCTCCAAAAATTAACCAGAGATCAGGGCCTCGATCTGATATACAGAGTCGCCCGCAGAGGCCGGCAACGCCAAAATTTGCGCGGGTTTGGTATCCTATATACGGCGTAACTTAGAAGTTACGCGTGTATATTTCTGCCTTCGCCCGTCGTTTTTTGGCCCATAGACTGACATATAAAACACGCGCAGTTTGGTATCCAATATACGGCGTAAGGACTTACGCCCACAGATTTCAGAAAATCTACTCCATTCTCATCTCGCCACAAATTGAAGGCGCAGCAACCCTTGCACTGACTTAGAAACCAACGTAACTCTCTGAAGGCCTAACAAGTGCATGCTTAACAACATACATATCAGCAGCTTGATCACAAATAGTTAACCTCTTCAAAGCATTTATTATTCCTGCCCCTGCAAGTTTGTCAAACCAATCACAAAGGGGTCAATCATGGGGCACAAGGGGTCATCATGGGGCACAAGGGGTCATCATGGGGCACAAGGGGTCAATCATGGGGCACAAGGTGTCAATCATGGGGCACAAGGGGTCAATCATGGGGCACAGGGGGTCAATCATGGGGCACAAGGGGTCAATCATGGGGCACAAGGGGTCATCATGGGGCACAAGGGGTCATTATGGGGCACAAGGGGTCAATCATGGGGCACAAGGGGTGCTGGAAGCCCTACAATCCCCGGTTGTTCTGTCTACACATGCTGATTCTATAGTTGCTGCTGAGGTCCATGGTGATGGTGCTGCCCCTGCTGCAGCTGGTCATCGAATTACATACTGCGGATTTCCACTGCATGTAAGTGAAACTACTACATCCCACCTCCATTCCCTTAACCACCCTAATTACTGAAAATATATCATTAGTTCAATTCATGTTTTGGTCACTATGATTTATTGACTATCATTTCGAGGAATGAAAATGGATGTTTATACCTTATGTTCACACCTTCTGTAAAAACATTATTATTTAGATATATATACCCATGTGCAGGGATAGGCAAGGTGTCCTTCACTAAAAGTCTTTACCTTAGAAAATGTCCGCCACAGCCTTGGCTCGTGCTAATCCCTGCACATGGGTCAATTTCTATTGGATGTGAGAAACCTTGATTTACATCTTAAAAGTGAATATCACTATATGTACCCTTCATACACAACTATGTGATGTGGTTTAGAGAATATGAATATGTCATAAACATGATGATATTACCTTTTCTGGGCCATTTCCACACAGGCCTTATTATATGTTTAAACAATATTAGTGTACTAAAACACCCCTCACATGGATGTGGATGACAATTATATGGTAATTAACAGAGGACAAGATTTAGGATGAAATATAACAATATATATTTTTTTTTAGGCTTCTTAGATGAGGGGTCTGAGGTGCCTTGAGTGGCTTTCCTGCCTCTCCTGGGTTGTGTGGATTCAGAGGATTCTGCAGGAGTGCTGGCCACAGATGAGAGGCTGGAGGCAGTGTCCTGCTGGTGTGTGAAATGCTCCACCAACACACCCAACAGTTGGTTTTGTTCCCGCCACCTGTTGTCAGTCTGCATCTGCATATCCGAAATAACTCTCAGCATCTGAGATTGGTTGTGGACGATACCACTTAAAGATGCTGCCATGTCCCGTTGCAGCTCAATGGAAAGCTGTAGTAAAGTCTGTTGGCTCCTGTAAAACCTGCGTTGGTGTCTCTGCATTCTCTCGCAGGTTGATGTGAGCCTCTCGCAGGTTGATGTTTGTCTCCTCTGGAGGGCAATGTATTCGTCGCCCAGGGCAGAAGTCAGAGGATCTAAAGGTTGTTCACCAGCAGGGATTATAGGCGCAGGTTCACCTCTAGCTGCTGTTGCATCTGGAACAATGACAGCTGGTGCCTCAGGATGAACAATGACAGCTGGTGCCTCAGGATGAACAACCCCAGCTGGTGCCTCAGGATGAACAATGAAAGCTGGTGCCTCAGGATGAACAACCCCAGCTGGTGCCTCAGGATGAACAACCCCAGCTGGTGCCTCAGGATGAACAACCCCAGCTGGTGCCTCAGGATGAACAATGACAGCTGGTGCCTCAGGATGAACAACCCAAGCTGGTGCCTCAGGTGGAACTACAAAAGCTGGTGCCTCAGGAGGAACTACCACAGCTATATGCTCTTCTTCATATGCTGGAGCTCTTCCAAGGGAAGCGGATGGTGGAGCTCTCCGGGTGGACTGGTAGTCCCATTGATGACTGGTGTGCGACCACTCAGCCTGACCAGTTTGTATGTCCTGGTGGTAAAAGTCCTGACTGGCCTGATATTGGGAGGGGGGGTAAAGACATCTACCCTTTGGGGATGCCTTGGCTGCCCCTCATAACCAAAAGAATAGTCCTCCGGCCATGGCTCCTGCCAAGGCTCCTCTTCAAATCTTGGTGGCATGATGTATGGGTCCTCAACAGAGGCAATCCAACCCACCTCATGTCTGGGAGCATACTGTTGAGGGATTCTCTGGCCTGGTGGTTGTGCTGGAGCCATTCTCTGGCCTGGTGGTTGCGGTGGATGCATGGCCGTTTGCACCCTGGTAACAGGAGGTTCTGTGGAGGAGTCAAATGATGAGAGGTATTAGTACAATCATATATATATATATATATATATATATATATATATATATATATATATATATATATATATATATATATATATATATATATATATATATATATATATCCATGTGGGCATAAAATGTACATTGATACATGCTAGGGCCTATACTCATTCTCATGTTAAACTCTATAACATGCATGTGCACAATGTGATTTGTGATATGAGGGATTTTAATATGCAAAGTATACATGTATGTGTTTCATACAATAGTTCTGTGTACATGTCAGTGATGGAGAAAATTTGTTCTTTAAGTGACACTATGGTCACACAATTTCCTTCAGCCTGATGTAGGCACATAACGTGCTTTCTGGAGCTAAAAGTATTGTGATGGCTATAGTGTCCATTTACTGAAAACTCTACATGTGGCTTGTGGCCTGTGTTACTCTGAGACATGTTAGTATTTAACTATTCCACCTCATATAATTAATTTCAATGTGTTAAGTACCATTAAATGGACATTAAACCCATTTTTATTCTTTCATGATTCAGCTAGAGCATGCAATTTTAAACAACTTTGTAATTTACTTCCATTACCTAATTTTCTTCATTCTCTTGATATTCTTAGCTGAAAATCATATCTAGATAGGCTCAGAAGCTGCTAATTGGTGGCTGCACATCAATGCCTTATGTGATTGGCTCACCCATGTGCAGTGATATTTAATAAACAAAGAATAAAAAAATAATGAATCAAATTAGATAATAGAAGTAAATTGGGATGTTGTTTAAAACTGTATTATCTATCTGAATAATGACATAAAAAGCTTTGGTTTAATGTCCCTTTAATGTGAAATCTAATTGTAAATGCTTTTGTTAGTAGGCCAAATACCATGCTCCGCATTGTGTACATGAATGTGTGACATTAAAGGATGTTATATCTCAAATACATATAATACTGGTGTGTGGGATGTTACTCACCAGCATGCTATGCTGATGTTGCAGTCCCTGAGTCACGAGCCCCTGGAAGTCCACGGACTGCTGTGACACTCAGGGACCTGCGAATGATCTCCTGCCACTCATTATATTCCGCCTCCTGGGGAGGACCACCGCCTGTTTCCCTCTGGTGCATGGCTTCTTGGCCCATTTTCTCCTTGACCCGCCTCTTGCAGTCATTCCACCTTTTCTTGAGCCCATCCACATTCCTCGTCTGCTGGGCCACGCTGTTGACTGCCTCCTTGACCCTCAGCCATGCATCTTTACGCCTTCGGGCAACTCCTTTGCCCATCTCTTGGCCAAAGAGGGCAGTGTGGTTCTCCATTACGGCCTGGACTAGTGCGAGGTTTTCGGCAAAAGAGAAGTTCGGGCACCTCATGCGCTCCTCATCCTGGACCGCCTGGCTCCCTCCCTGGGATGTCCCTGGTGTGGGTTCCTCCCTATCCTCTCCCTCCTCCCCCTTCTATCCCCATGTGCACCCTCTGTCCCTCTTCTGAGTGTGCCTGGCCTTGGGGCAACCCCACTCCCATCCTCCCTTCTAAGTCTCCCTCTCCCCACTCCACTCACTCCCTGAAGGGGACCCTGCTGC
The DNA here is from genome assembly GCF_027579735.1 of Bombina bombina. Classification (NCBI taxonomy): domain Eukaryota; kingdom Metazoa; phylum Chordata; class Amphibia; order Anura; family Bombinatoridae; genus Bombina; species Bombina bombina. The sequence continues at coordinate 1,123,305,140 of NC_069503.1, forward strand.
TCCTCCTGTCCATAATCCTCTCCCTCCTCCTCCCCCCCGCCCTATCTCTCCCTGTCATCCTCAAACTACACACATTCACACACTCACACACTCACTCCCACTTCAATCACACACAATCACAACCAAACACTCAGCCTATCACACTGTAAAAGATAAATAAAATGTGTGAGGTGTTGTGTATTTTGTATATGTGTATGCAAAATGTGTGCAATATGTTAAAAAAAGTGTAAGTAAATGTACAGGCTTAACAATCCAACAATCCGACCTAACTAACTTAATGAAATGCTCCTCTCTCACTACTCTTACCACTAATCTCTACTCACTGTAGTGTGCTGTAGCTCCAAGAACCAACCAAACACGCTAAAGAAAATGTCCGCTGCGCATGGGTTTATGTATGAATTTTGAATGGCGTAATTACGTGGTGCATCTTTTAGAACTGGCCGTTGTTTTTTACGATTCGTAGCCTAATTTACATAAAACTACACTTTATTGAGACTTTACGTAAACAAAATACTGGCGTAAGTACTTGCGACGACTAAAATGTGTATTTGCGTACATTTTAGTTGATCGCCGGTTTTTCCTACTTACGCCAATTTAGCATCTGACGGCGCAGTATATTGGATAGGTCGAGTTGCGAGGTGAAATTACGGGTGGCGCGGGTTCCCTTGCTTGCGCCGAAAACTACGACCTATATCGGATCGCGACCCTGACCTCTGGTTAATTTTCAAAATGTGCCCCAATTGCCCCAAAATACATTGCAGTGTAGTTATTAATAAAAATTTATTTTAACATTTTCTTTAAAAAAATAAAAATTAAAAATAGCTGTAAGAAGCACTGAAAAGTGACTTAACATTGCAGTCTATGGGGACTGTGTGTTCCCTCTAAATATATATGTATGTGCTTATATATATATTTATGTGTTAATATGTGTGTATTTTTTGACTTTGGAATTTACATTCTGGTTGAATTGGAATATTAAGAGATTTCCTTGTTTCGTTGTTTATTGTTATAAGGGGCATTTGTCAGCCCCTGATCTACCCTTATTCGATTTTCCGCTTAGTCTGTCCCTTTCACAGCCATGGAGGACACAGCACAACAGTATTTCTCCCCCTGCCTGCAGCAGCACGAGATAGCGTTATGCAGGATGTGGATATAATATTCTCAGAAATTAAAATGAATATTTCCTTGCCAGCATTATTTGAGAGTCTGGAAAACATGCATATTAAAGAATTAAAGCTTCAATGGGACATATGGACTTTTGAAAAGTATATAGAATTACAGATAGTACCAAGAGGTCTCAGGGTAAATAATTCCCCACCTTCGATGTGATTGATACAGATTTTATTAACTCTTCAAACAGCATTCTTACAGATTGTTCAATTAGATTGATGCAAATGTTTATACAATATACAATGTCGCTTTTGGTTACAGCTAGGAAAGAGATGAATTACAGATTGAGATGATGAAGCATAGGAGTGAGCAGGATTTTTCTAATTTGGATTGAGTACTGTTGCAGAAACTAGGATGATGATTATTGAAAACAAGCACTAGAAATATCTACGTGATAAGGTTGATTATAGTAATAATTCTGTTTACATCTGGACGTAGACGTAGACAGAGAAATAGAAGATTTAGTAATAACAAGCAGGTAACATTCTCTGACAGTGAACAAGCCTCCACAGATGAGCTTGCATCTTCCAGTGGAGAAGGGAACATGCAGGCCCAAGTTGGCATTTTGAAAAAAGATGGAGTTAGCACACAGCATATACAAAGTGGTGCAGCAGCACCGGCAGTAAGATCTAAAGCTGTAGGAGGTACACATATGTTTCAAAATACACACCTGCACAGCATATGCAACCCCAGTCTACTTTAAGTACTCCCAGTTCTTGGACATTAGGGGATTTATGTACATTGAATCAGGTTTTTCCAGTAGACATGGCGGGTCCAGGAGGAGGAGAGTAGAAACCGGGCCAGGAACGTTACCAGTTGAGGGGCAGCAAAAATTCTTCCAACTACAAATCAGTAACATAATACATTTGTCTAGCCATATATTGACCAAGGACCAAGAAATGGTATTATCATATGGTCTAAACTTTTCTCTAACTACTGATTTCAATCTTTTCAATACTATTATAGATGTTAATCGCCTGATTAGAAACATCACACTACAAAAACATTTTAAAGATAGTACATGTACCCATCCAGACAATAGCCAATTATTGGTTAATAATAGAGATATATCTTTCCAGGAATCATGTGATGTGTGGTCATTGGAAGAATTAGAGTTTGAGGGCAGAGTAGATGATATCGACGGTGAAGACATTGCCATTAATTCTATTAGAAGTTTCAAAAAAACATCTTTTTTCTACCAAATACAAAGCAGAGGACCCACTCTTGAATTATTATTTAAGAGGATAGAAGATGATTTATCTAAACTCAAATATGCTAATAGTCCCTCACATTCTAATTTGTCTAACATAGAAAGATTGGCCCTATCAGAGCTCCAAAACAGCAGGAAGTTGGTTATTCGGAATGCAGACAAGGGGGGCTCAGTTGTATTGTTGAATAAACATGACTATGTAGCTGAGGCACTGAGTCAGCTTAATGATGATGAACTATGTAAAATTATATCACAACCCTACAGTATTATATCAAAGGGAATTAAGACATCTCCTGGACGATGGCTGGGACTTGGGGATCTCGGACAGAAACACAGTGCAATTCCTGTATGTTGAGCACACTAAGTAGCCCATTTTTCATCATTTGCCCAAGGTCCACAAGTCCAGGGGAGGCCAATTGTTAGTGGCATAGGTTCTTTATTCGAAAGATTGTCTCAGTGGTTGGATGAGGTTTTGCAACCCTTGACTAGGAATTCTTGTAGTTATTTACAGGACACAAAGCATGTTCTCAAAGTCATGGAAAGTGTGAAATGGACCGCACAGTCTAGCTGGTTGACAGTGAATGTCACAGCCCTCTACTTGTCAATCCAGCATGATTTGGAACTTGATACACTGAATTATTTTTTGTACCATCATTCAGACTTCTCAATAGACATTCAGAAATATGTTTCAAGAGTGGCTTCTTTTTTGTTAACACATAATTTCTTTGATTTTGAGGGACAGATTTATGTGCAGAGATGTGGGACAGCAATGGAGGCAAAGTTTGTCCCCTCCAATGCCAACTTATTTATGTGTTGGTGGGAGCTGTCCCACATCTTTGCAGGTTCTAATCCTTACAGGTCCTTGATTACCGTCTATAAGAGATATATAGATGACCTGTTGTTCATATGGTAAGGCAGTCAGGATCAGGCTTTTTTGTTTATTGAATGGCTGAATAACAACCGCATGGGCCTCAAGTTTAACTCTGAGTACAACAATAGGTAGATTAATTTTTTTGGACCTTAAACCCAGGTCTGGAGGATGGCAAAATTAAGTCAGAGATATACAGGAAGCCTATTTCAGGCAATACTCTGTTAAGAGCAAATAGCTGTCATCCAAGACATGTGCCACACGCTGTGGCCAAAGGGCAATTTACCCGCATTAGGCAAAATTGTACAGATGAGGGTAAATTTGAAGAAGAGGCTCAGGTTTTGAGTAATAGTTTACGTGAAAGAGGGTAATAAAAAAAATCAGTAATAACACGTGCTAAAAATCAGGTAGCATGTCTAGACAGACAGAAGTTACTACAGGAAAAAGAGTTTGACAAAGATAAATTTGACAGTGTAGACTTTGTCACGAGCTACAGCAGTAAGTATTATCAAATATGCCAGATAGTTGGCAAGCATTTTAGTATTCTTGCTGCGGATGACGACTTGGTGACCAAAGTAGATAAGGGAATTAGGTGTGCATATAGAAGAGCCAAAACCATTGGAAACTATGTGTCCTTCTCACAACTTCCCAAAAAGAAAAGTGATTCTTCTTGGCTACAGCATAAAGGAATATATAAATGTGGCCGTTCACGTAAACCTTGTGACCATGCTATTATTGGTGATACATTTAGATCTACCTACTCTGGGGAAGAGTTTTCTATAAGGACATGTTTAAATTGTACTAGTAAATATGTTGTATACCTAATCACCTGCACTTCATGTGCCGTACAATATGTGGGTCTCACAACGCGAGATGTCAATTTCCATATTTTACAACACCTTTCTACTATACATATAGGAAAGACTAAGACCCCACTGGTACAGCATTTTGCTCAGGTGCAAAACAAAAGTAGCTCCAGCTTAGTCTGGAGTGCAATTGAACACATACCTGTTGTTGAGATAGGAGGTGATAGGACTAGACAATTGGAGAGGCAGGAGATGTACTGGTTCTTCAAGCTGAAAACTCAAATCCCATGATGATTAAATTGATTATTATTATCGGTTATTTGTAGAGCGCCAACAGATTCCGCAGCGCTATAAACAAAGGGGGAGTACAACAAAACAATTATATGGTAGAGGGCCCTGCCAAGAGTTGCACTGTTGTAGTCAGCTCTTAAGAAGGTGTTCCACAAACAGCTGGACTATTAGGCTTACATGCTAAGAGGGTTCAGGGGATTGCAGTGGAGGAGAGGAACTGGTATTAGGAAAGGTTAGCGTAGGTTGTATGCGTCCCTGAACAGTAGAGTCTTTAGGGAGCACTTGAAGCTTTTAAAACTAGAAGAGAGTCTTATGGAGCGATGCAGAGAGTTCCACAAGATGGGAGCCAGTCTGGAGAAGTCCTGTAAACGGGAGTGTGATGAGGTGACAAGATAGGAAGAGAGTAGGAGGTCATGAGCAGAGCGAAGGGGACGGGAGGGAGAGTATCTGGAGACAAGGTCTGAGATGTAGGGGGGAGCAGTGCAGTTGAGGGTTTTGTGTTTGATCCTAGAGGCAAGAGGAAGCCAGTGAAGGGATTGGCAGAGAGGCGCAGCAGATGAAGAGCGACGTGTAAGGAAGATGAGTCTAGCAGAGGCATTCATTATGGATTGTAAAGGAGCTAGGCGGCAGGTGGGGAGACCAGAGAGGGCAGAGTTGCAGTAATCAAGGTGGGAAAGAATGAGAGAGTGGATTAAAATCTTAGTTGTGTCTTGTGTAAGGAAGTGTGTAATTTTAGAGATGTTTTTAAGGTGAAAGCGGCAGGCTTTAGCCAATGACTGAATGTGAGGAGTGAAGGAAAGATCTGAGTCGAATGTGACCCCGAGACATCGGGCATGCGGGGTAGGGGTAATGATGGAGTTGTCGACAGTTATAGAGATATTGGGGGTGGAGATTTTGGAAGAAGGGGGGAAAGTGAGGAGCTCAGTTTTGGAGAGATTTAGCTTGAGGTAGTGAGAGGACATCTAGGAAGAGATGTGAGAAAGACAGTTAGTGACACGGGTTAGCAAGGAAGGAGATAGTTCTGGTGCAGAGAAGTAGATTTGGGTGTCATCGGCATACAAATGATATTGGAAACCGTGGGACTTAATTAGGGAACCCAGTGATGACGTATAGATTGAGAAGAGAAGGGGACCGAGGACAGAGCCTTGCTGTACTCCGACAGAAAGTGGTGACGGGGCAGAGGAGGCCCCAAAGAAGGCTACACTGAAGGTACGGTTTGACAGATAGGAAGAGAGCCACGAAAGGGCTGTGTCACAGATGCCGAAGGATTGGAGGGTTTGGAGCAGAAGAGGGTGGTCGACAGTGTCAAAGGCTGTGGACAGATCAAGGAGGATAAGCAGAGAGAAGTGGCCTTTTGATTTAGCTGTAAGCAGGTCGTTGGTGACCTTAACAATAGCTGTCTCTGTAGAGTGATAGGGACGAAATCCAGATTGCAGCGGGTCAAGAAGGGAGTTTAACGTAAGAAAATTGGATAGGCGTACATATACTAGTTTTTCGAGAAGCTTTGAAGCAAGAGGGAGGAGGGAAATTGGGCGGTAGTTGGATGGGGAGGTAGGATCAAGGGAAGTTTTTTTGAGGATAGGTGTGACCAGCGCATGTTTCATTGATGAGGGAAATGTACCAGTGCTCAGGGAGAGGTTAAAAATGTGTGTTAGTATAGGGGTAAGGGTAGCAGAGAGAGAGGGGAGTAGCTGTGAGGGGATAGGGTCAAGGGGACAGGTAGTGAGGTGAGAGCGCAGTATAAGTGCTGAAACTTCATCCTCAGTAACAGGGGAGAATGAACTAAGTTTCAGGTTATGAGGGTTGTGGTTGGGTGAGAGTTTTTGAGGGGGAGAGAGAATGGAATTGTGTTGAGAGCTGATTTCATGTCTGATGGAGTCGATTTTGTTAATGAAGTGACTGGCAAAGTCTTGGGCTGACAGAGAAGTTGTATTAGGAAGTGGGGGGGGCGGAGGAGAGTATTGAAAGTGGGGAACAGACGTTTTGGGTTTGAAGAAATATTAGAGATAAGGGTAGAGAAGTAGTGTTGCTTGTGGAGATTAAGGGCAGAGTAGTAGGAGTTCAAGATGAATTTGTAATGAAGAAAATCAGCAGAACTCCGTGATTTTCTCCAGTGCCGTTCAGCAGTACGGGAACATCTGCGAAGGTACCGTGTCAGAGGAGTATGCCAGGGCTGGGGATGAGTGTGTGATTTCCTAGCAGTGGTAAGAGGGGCGAGATTGTCAAGGACGGATATAAGGGTGGAATTATAGTGGCAGATAGATTGTTCAGGGCAGGAAAAGGTGGAGAAGGATGAGAGGAGTGGTTGAAGGGAATTAGCAAGTTGTTGCTGATCTAAAGACCTAATGCTTCTGTGAAGTTTGGTGTGAGGAGTAGAAGGTGGGAGAGTTGTAGGAAGGGATGAAATGTTGCAGGTAAGGAGATGGTGGTCAGACAGAGGAAAAGGGGAGTTTGAGAAGTTTGAGAGAGTGCATCAATAGATAAAGGTCAAGAGAGTGACCGTCTTTGTGAGTGGGAGAATCAGTCCATTGTGACAGACCGAAGGAGGAAGTGAGTTGCAGAAGTTGTTTAGCAGAAGAGGCAGTGGGATTGTTAAGGGGGATGTTGAAGTCACCAAGAATGAGGGCAGGGGTGTCAGAGGAAAGGAAGTAGGGTAGCCAGGCAGCCAAGTGATCTAGAAATTGAGTTGCGGAGCCAGGGGGTCGGTATATGACTGCAACACGTACAGAGAGAGGGGAGAATAAGCAAATCATGTGGGTTTCGAATGAGGAAAAAGTGAGGGAAGAGATAGGGTGTATTTGTTGAAAGGTGCAACGAGAGGAAAGTAAAATACCTACACCTCCTCCCTGTCTATTACCAGACCTAGGAGTGTGGCTGAAGTGGAGACCCCCATGTGACAGAGCAGCAGTGGATGCTGTGTCTAGGGGAGAGAGCCAGGTTTCTGTTAGGGCCAGAAGGTTGAGGGAGCGGGAGATGAAGAGATCATGTATAGAAGTGAGTTTGTTGCAAACAGAGCGAGAGTTCCAGAGTGCACAGGTGAAAGGGGTAGTGGCTTTAGATGCAAGAGGAATGTGAGAAAGGTGTGCAGAGTTTTGTTTTCTGAGTCTATGGGATGGTACACATGGATGTGCATGGCTTGTCAGTGGTTGGGGACCGGGATTAGGGGAGATGTCACCAGCAGTAAGTAGAAGCAAGAGGGAGAGTGACATGAGATGAGATACAGATTTGCAGTAGTGAGACTGCTTTTGAGATGGGCTGGAGGGGTAGAGAGAGTGTTTAGGAATAGGTAGAGTTCATGAGTAGAAAAGTAAGGTGAGTTTAGGAGAGATGGGCTAATGAACAGTGCAGATGGAGAGGGAGAAGGAGTAATTGAATAGTGTAGTTTGTTATAGAGACAAAGGGTAGCAAAAAGGAATATGAATATATTGAGCATTTTTACAGAATTGGGAACCAGTTAAAAACATAAGACACAGAATTACTGGAACAATTGCATAAGGGAACGTGTCAGGATCAACAAGGCTTATATGGTTTAGTATGTGAGCCTTGTTATCCTGTGAATTATAATTCTGACACTCAGCTGTAGACCAAATATATGTTTTGTATCACTGTCTTATTTATGGCAAGAATCACTTGTAATAATGCCTTAATAAGTAGTGAATTTAATAAGAAGAATGGTTGTAACTACTGGGTAGTTATAATAGCAACAAAATAATTCACTGAGTACGGAATCCAAACTGAGGAGGAGATAATCTGATAAGACAAACTATTTGTGAACTGTCTCTGGAGATGTTGATAAGAAGGGTACAGTCCGTTTGCACACAGATAGTGTAATGAAGGAACAGCGGAGCGTTGCAGGGGGCGTGCTGCTGAAGCAGTCAGTTTGATTGACAGGTGACATCACACGCTCAAGCTCCTAACGCTGTTCGGCGGCTAACAAGCCAAAAGATTTTAGCAAGGAACGTCTTTTGTAAGTTGCAATATTACAAGTTAGATTTAACTGGCAAAGTAAATACAATAGCGGTTGTAGTCCTCACTTGTATCTTGATAAAAATTCAGCCTTGATGTAAGCGAAAATAATCTTCACAGATTCCGTAGTTTGTGACAGGTTGAGAACCAAAGTACAGATGATGTATGCTTAAAGATGCACAGTTTGTCCTGTACAGCTCACTTGACAAGCTAGAGGTTTCCAATATGAAAATTGAAGGTGAAGCAGCTTAGCGTAGACACAGACTTCCTTTGGTAATGAAATCAAAATTACTAAGCACTAGGAACAGGGAGTGGACAGGATATAAAGGTAAGGTAGGAGGGGTTAACTGAGAAAGGCAGGTATCCAGGGGAGATCCTGACATACCCCCCCCCCTTACGGTACATGATGAGGTGTCAAGGACCCGGTCGGTCCGGAAACCGTCGATGAAACAAGGAGACCTTTTTTGAGCATGTACATTCTGGGAGGGCTCCCAGGAGTCCTCTTCCGAAGAATAACCAGCCCAATGTACCAAATACTGTAATTGACCATGGAAGATGCGAGAGTCAACAATAGTATCAACTTCATATTCATCCAACTCAGGTAGAGTGGCCGTAGGAGGTAAGATCATACCTGGAGTCCTCGTCTGATTATAGGGTTTCAGCAAAGAAACATGGAAGGTGGGATGTATCCTCAAAGTATCAGGTAGACGTAAAGTGATTGCATTTGGATTAATAATGCTTGAGATCTGAAATGGTCCAATGTACTTCCCACCTAATTTTTTACTAGGAATGTTCAATTTCAAGTTTTTAGTGGATAACCAAACTAGCTCTCCTATAGCATAGTTGGGTGCAGGTCGCCTTCGTAGATTGTAGTAATGAGTTTGTCGTTCTTGTGCGGATGAGATATTCTCTTGCAAAGTTTTATGTATGTTAGAAAAATCTGCTGTAAATTCATTAGCTTTTTGACAAAGGGATGGAGAAACTCCAGGTAATCCAGAACTTGGAAAGGAGATGGGATGGTACCCATAGTTAGCCTGAAAAGGAGTCATTTTAGTGGATGAGTTTTGGGAATTGTTAAAAGCAAATTCAGCCATCGGAAGGTAAGTAGACCAATGATTCTGTTGGTATGAGCAAAAGCAGCGGATATACTGCTCCAGCCATTGATTCACTCGCTCTACCTGTCCATTAGTCTGGGGATGGAAAGAGGTCGTGAGGCGATGATCAATGTGTAACAAACTTGTGAGTGATCTCCAGAAACGTGAGGTAAATTGAGTGCCTCGGTCCGAGGTAATAATTTTTGGGAATCCATGTAGTCGTACGATGTTGTTCATGAAAAGTTCGGCAGTTTCGGAAGCGGTTGGTACCTTATGGTACGGTAGGAAGTGAGCCATCTTTGTTAAAAGATCAACCACAACCATGATGGTATTTTTGCCAGATGATAGTGGTAATTCAACTATAAAGTCCATAGAAATGTGTTGCCCTGGAAGAGATGGAATTGGTAAAGGCATAAGAAGGCCATAAGGACTCTTTTTTTCAGTTTTTGAGGTCGTGCAAGTTGCACAGGATAACACATATGACTTTATACTGCTTGACATAGATGGCCACCAAAATTTCCTGGAGATCAATTCAAGAGTTCTCCTTACGCCTTGATGTCCTGCAAGTGGAGAGTCATGTTGTAAATTTAGGATGTCTGATCTAATATTTTCTGGTACATATAATTTTCCTTCATGATAGAGCAGACCCTCATCCCCTGATTCCAGCTTATAGTCAGAGAGTGTCTTGTCTTTAGAATAAGCTTCTTTAAAAGCTGTTACGAGATAGGGTGTTAAACCTATAAACCTGCTCTTAGGAATGATAGGAATGGATTCTGTATGAATTTGTTGAGGTAGATCCTTTCTTGATAAAGCATCAGCCTTTCCGTTCTTTGAAGGTCTGTAAATGATGTGGAAATTGAACCTTGTGAAAAATAAGCTCCACCGTACCTGTCGTGACGAAAGAGTTTTGTTTGTTTGGAGGAATTCTAAATTCTTATGATCTGTATAAATGATTATAGGGAGAATAGTACCCTCTAAAAGATGTCTCCAATGTTCTAAGGCCCTCTTGATAGCCAGAAGTTCTTTCTCTCCCACGGGATAGTTAATCTCTGCTGATGATAGAACTTTGGAGTAAAACGCCACTGGATGTAAAGCTTCAGTGATAGATGTCTTTTGAGAGAGTATGGCTCCAAGTGCATATTCTGATGCATCAACCTCGAGTATATACTGTAGTTTAGCATCAGGGAACCGTAGAATTGGTGCTGAAGTTATCAATGATTTTAGAAGTTCGAAGGCAATATTTGCTTCAGTAGTCCAGTGAAACTTAGTTGTAGAACTTGTGAGCTGAGTTAGTGGTCTGGCTATTTTGGAGAAATCTTTCACGAATTTCCTATAATAGTTCGTGAACCCAAGGAATCTCTGAAGTTCTTTCTTTGTTTTTGGGATAGACCAATTTTTAACTGCCTCAACCTTATCCTCCTGCTTCGCTATTCCATTTGGAGAGATGTTATATCCTAGAAATGAGATAGACTTAGAGTGGAACTCACATTTTTCTAATTTTACATAGAGGTGATGTGATCTTAAGCTGGACAGAACGGTTCGTACATGTTTCACATGATCCTGAAATGAATTGGAGTATATAAGGATATCATCCAGGTAAATGACAATGCAGATATCAAGAAGGTCACGAAAAACGTCATTTATAAAATGCTGGAATGTTCCTGGGGCGTTACAAAGCCCGAATGGCATGACCAGGTACTCAAAGAGACCGTACCTGGTCCTGAAAGCTGTTAGCCACTCATCGCCTTCTCGAATTCGTATCAAATTGTAAGCTCCTCTAAGGTCCAATTTAGTGTAAATTGTGGCATCTTGTAGGCGCTCGATCAATTCGGGAATAAGTGGGAGAGGGTATCGATTTTTGATAGTACGCTGATTTAATTCGCAGTAATCGATGATAGGGCGAAGTGATCCGTCCTTGTTCTTTACGAAGAACATGCCGGCTCCGGCTGAGGAGGTGGAAGGACGAATAAATCCTTTTCGTAGATTATCTTGTAAATACGTCTTCAGATGTTCTAATTCTGGAGTTGACAGTGGGTACAATCGTCCGAAAGGGATTGATGATCCAGGTTTAATATCTATCGGGCAATCGTACACTCGATATGGTGGTAAAGTCTCGGCCTCTGTCTTGCTGAAGACATCAGCAAAATCAGAATATTCCTGTGGAATCTGTGGAACCTGAATCACTATTTCTAAAATTGGATGAAAGGAGGAGCAATTTTCAATACAGTATGAAGAAGTAAAAGTGACTTCAAGTGTTTCCCAATTTAGTAATGGTTTATGCTTTTTACACCAAGTGATACCTAAAACAATAGGGAACAAAGGAGAAGGTAATACATCAAATTCGATATATTCAGAATGACCAGATGAAGTGGTTACTAATAGTGGTATTGTCTTATGAGTGATAGGACCACTAGCGATGGAAGAACCATCAATGACACGAACTGACACTGGTGTATGCTTTAACACACAGGGAATTTTATTAGAATTGACTACAGCAGAATTTATGAAGTTTCCATAAGCACCAGTGTCTATTATAGCCTCAGATGGTATTCTTCGATGATCCCACTGCAATGACACAGAAAGCATACAGTAAGTATGAGTACCTTTTGGTATATTAGTAGTTGATATGATATGGGACTTACTTTTCTTTGAATTTTGCAGCAATGGACATTCGCTGACTGAATGCGTGGAGTAGGCACAGTACATACACAACCTATTTAGTCTTCTGCGGGTCCTTTCTTCATGTGTTAGAGGAGCCCTAGCTATACCAATCTCCATTGGTTCTGATGTTGATTTACTGCTTTGTGAAGGGTTTTGGATGGACTGGTGCTTTGGAGCTGAATCAGTATGAAATCTTTCTGACCTCCTCTCCCTTAATCTGCGGTCAATTTGAATGACAAGTTTCATTAGAGCTTCCAAACTCTGTGGTATTTCTGTACGGGCTAGCTCGTCTTTAATATTGTCTGCTAAGCCCAATCTAAACTGATTACGCAAGGCGATAGGATTCCATTGAGAATCCCTTGCGTATTGTTTGAATTTGGATATGTAGTCCACTACACGTTTGCCTTGTTTCAAGCTTCGCATTGCAATCTCTGCAGTCATCTGGGAATCAGTATCTTGGTAAAGTTCATCCATCTGAGTGAAAAACTCATCTAATGATCCTAGTACAGGCTGATTGTTTTCAAATGAAGCGTCTGCCCAAACCCTTGGTTCACCACGTAGGAATGATATCACAGTGAGTACCTTTACTCTCTCCGTGGAGTACGTTCTCGGTTTAAGGGTGAATAGGAGGAGGCATGCTGTCTTAAATTGTCGATACAGCTTCCTATTCCCTGAAAAAGGTTCAGGAAGGGATGCTACAGGCTCAGGGACTGGTTCTGTTCTTGTTGTTAGAGAGTCTCTAATCACTCTCCTTAAAGATTGGTTCTCTATTTCCAAATCCCTTAGGGCTTGTCCCATTTGATCCACACGTTGGGAAAGGTTAAATACAATCTGAGGAAGGTCTACTGGATCAGATGTCATGGCTTAGTAATATTGTCAGGATCAACAAGGCTTATATGGTTTAGTATGTGAGCCTTGTTATCCTGTGAATTATAATTCTGACACTCAGCTGTAGACCAAATATATGTGTTGTATCACTGTCTTATTTATGGCAAGAATCACTTGTAATAATGCCTTAATAAGTAGTGAATTTAATAAGAAGAATGGTTGTAACTACTGGGTAGTTATAATAGCAACAAAATAATTCACTGAGTACGGAATCCAAACTGAGGAGGAGATAATCTGATAAGACAAACTATTTGTGAACTGTCTCTGGAGATGTTGATAAGAAGGGTACAGTCCGTTTGCACACAGATAGTGTAATGAAGGAACAGCGGAGCGTTGCAGGGGGCGTGCTGCTGAAGCAGTCAGTTTGATTGACAGGTGACGTCACACGCTCAAGCTCCTAACGCTGTTCGGCGGCTAACAAGCCAAAAGATTTTAGCAAGGAACGTCTTTTGTAAGTTGCAATATTACAAGTTAGATTTAACTGGCAAAGTAAATACAATAGCGGTTGTAGTCCTCACTTGTATCTTGATAGAAATTCAGCCTTGATGTAAGCGAAAATAATCTTCACAGATTCCGTAGTTTGTGACAGGTTGAGAACCAAAGTACAGTTGATGTATGCTTAAAGATGCACAGTTTGTCCTGTACAGCTCACTTGACAAGCTAGAGGTTTCCAATATGAAAATTGAAGGTGAAGCAGCTTAGCGTAGACAGACTTTCTTTGGTAATGAAATCAAAATTACTAAGCACTAGGAACAGGGAGTGGACAGGATATAAAGGTAAGGTAGGAGGGGTTAACTGAGAAAGGCAGGTATCCAGGGGAGATCCTGACAGAACGAAAGGTATATGAAACATAATATAATACAAGTACTGTGTATTCTATGGGGTTAAGGGAATGGAAGGATGTGCTGATCAGTGTTTGCACCTGTCATTTCAGGAGAGTTAAAGTTGTGTGGGAGACTATCTATAAATGAGGAAGTGAGCTTGGGGTGGGTGGGGTGAGGGGTAGGATGGGAGGGAAGCTGTTTCCCAGAAGGCTACCTGTAGAAAGTTATGTGTCAATTGCAGTAGTTAAGTGAGAAGGTCTGATTTTTTCTGTGTTCTTAAACTGTGTAAAGGGAGAGAGATAAAGTGGTTAATGATGGTCCAGAGAAAGTGTGTTAAAATGAGTGGGAGGGTACATTTATGGACATTTTAAGCTAAGGGTCAGTCATGCAGAAACCAAAAAACACATCAAAAAACAAAATATTACAAAGATAAGACAGACATATAAGGGTGAAATAAAACCATTAAGACAAATAGACAGATAAATGTACAACAGCTGCTTAAACTATGCAAATTATGACTAGCACAGCCTGTAATATATACATTTAAAGTAAAAACAAAACAAAAGGAATTATCACTAAATATACAAACACATACAATAAACAACTTAGCAGGTAAAATATAAAGAAGCTGTTTCCCAGAAGGCTACCTGTAGAAAGGTATGTGTCAATTGCAGGAGTTAAGTGAGAAGGTCTGATTTTTTCTGTGTTCTTAAACTGTAGAAAGTTATGTGTCAATTGCAGGAGTTAAGTGAGAAGGTCTGATTTTTTCTGTGTTCTTAAACTGTAGAAAGTTATGTGTCAATTGCAGGAGTTATGACTTGATTAACCATTTGCAGTGACATATCCTGCCTCCCCAATTTCAATGCATATGGATATATGCTATACTTGTATTAGTGTTAGTGTACATGTAGTTCATGTGTAATTTTATTATGCCTTTGAGATATCTTATCTACTGCTCACTTAGTTGTGTCTCTCTTCTTGGACTGATTTTACACATACTGATCCTGTACACATTACACGTTACATACAGGTCATATTACATGAATTGAGATTATGCTTTTTAATGGTCTCTATTGGCTCACAGCACATAGACGTGTGCTCCCTCCCCTACTGTGATGTTGCATGCCAAGACGTTTGCAGAAACGGATGAGGCCAACGGAGAAGACGGACATAGTACTCTATACGGACGCATACTGGGTTAACTGGCAGCGGTTTCGTGAGTAAGCACAGCAGGAGCTGAGCTTCCGTCTGATACAGGATCTCCCACTTTGGCCATAAGTCTGATGACTGCTTCAATGCATTGTGCTGGGCAGGTGAGCTGAACACTTGTGTCTAATGACTGCATCTGGGAGGTGAGCTGAATAACACGATCTATGTTGCCAACTGACTTGAAGTATTTGATACCCATTCATGGTTTGTTTAATTATTGAGCCATATAGGATAGCCAACAACCATATACTGGTATATTTTTTAACTTTGGAATTTACATTCAGGTGGAATTGGAATATACTTACCCCTTTCACTGCGCTAGGTTCTTTGCTGTGTCTCACGGCATAAGAATCAGGCTCCCATTGTAACCTATGGAAGCGCTGTAATGTGAAAGCGAGGTCATGTTAGCATTGCACCTAACTTGTAATTCCAGGTGAAGAAAAAATCCAGCAGCACGGCAGTATGATTTATAGAAAGAAAACCTTTATTCCTCCATCAAACAAAATTACGTGCAGGTAATGGACAAAACGTCTGACATGTTTCGTGCCCTCTAGTGGCGCTTCATTATAGACTAAGGATGTAACACTGACGTCTATCCTTTATAACGGTCACGATTAGTCAATAGCTAAACACCTATTAACCCCTTACATACATACCATTAAAAACAATAAAGCTTCATATATTAATCAAGTTCTCACATTCTGCTGACAAGCAAAAAAAGGGGTAACAAACATGGTGTTATACTATTCAATATTAAACAACCTCATACTAGATTAAGGAAGAAAGTATAAGAATAATAATAGTGATGAAAATTTGTTTGAACCTAAAAAAAAAAAAACATTTTATGCCTACAATTTACATTTTGAAAATAACAGTGATACTTAAAATGTTAACATGATTCATAACTTAACATTTATAATATTGTTATTATCCATAATGGTATCATGGTTATTAACCTCACTCGCACAAGAATAATTTATATGAATTAATATTATTCAATTCATAAATGTTAGATCAAACTATATGGTTAAAAAACCATTTCACAATATTTCTTGTTTAATGATATAATAATCTCTTGCAAGAGTCAGATTTCACATGATTCACATATCATCAAACAATTGCAATGATTTAATAACTCTACACTATACACCCATATTAAAGAGATAATATTCAAGCATGATACAAATCACAAAACTTAGCCCTAAACTGAAAAAATAAATAAATAAATAAATATAATAAATTTCTCTTTACATAAAAACATGATACAATCAGGCTATTTTCTGTTTAAAGCGGAAAAATTACTGGCTAATGCGCAGGATAAGACTTGTCACCAAAAAAGGTATTTGTACAGGACAAACAGCCATTATATATTGATTTGGCATGACTTCCCTCAACCTGCACTTATACAAAATAACTAATATCCCATTCAAGATTTAGCCCTGTTGGAGTTCTGGATTTCAGTTTATATATCCAGTAAAACTCTTTTCTATCAAGTATCTTGTATCTATTACCTCCCCTGACTGGAGTTTTGGCCACATCAATAATTCTCACAGTGAAGTCACCTTTGTAAGTGAAATGAAAAAGGTTAAAATGCCTAGCCACCACTGAGTTTTTTTTTATAATTTTTGACGTCATTGACATGTTCCCTAATTCTTACATTTACTTCCCTCATCGTTTTACCAACGTATTGAATACGACAATGCTTACACTCCAGCATATAGACTGCAAATGTGGTATTACAATTGGCATAGAACAAGATATTATATGTCACTTCATCAAAAGATGATTTGAACACATCAGTGATTTCCATCATATCACATGTTAAACAAGTTCTAGCTCCACATCTGAAATTTCCTTTCCTTCTCAACCATTGATCTCCCCTATGTCTTGAAGTATCAAGAAGAAGGCTTGGGGCCAACTTAGGCCTCGCTTCCATTGAGTCGTAATTCAGTTTGCGTGCACTCGCAAACCGTTAAATATGCTGTCGAAAGCAATAGCGTTTAACGACTGTTTCCAATGGCGCGTTATACCTCAATATCGGCTGCCGGACTTCGGCTGCCGAAAAGATTTTCGCGTCCCATAGAAAGTAATAGAAGCCGTTAATCGATAAATTATACCAGGTTTCCATTGAAAGCGCTAACCGTTAATACACTGTCGGAGGCTGTCGATACATTGAGAAATATTACCCCCAGCTCAACTAGGTGTAAAGGAGGAAAAAAGAGCTTTTTGAGGCCTGTTTCTCATTGAAATAGCAAATCACAAAAATATTATGAGTGTTTCAATGTACAAATAACATTATATATGCTACATTTATTGGTCCTATGTATAGGAATATTTGCACCCATGTTGTCATAGAAATTTCAATATGTATGTGCATATAAAAATATATGCAAGCACCACAATTATGGAACGACCTCCCGCACACTTTCAAACCTTCCCCATGCCTAATATCCTTTAAGAGATCCCTCTCTACATATCTCAAAACAGAATGCACCTGTCATTGTTGATTATATATTTCCTACCGGTTCTATGTTAAATTTTTGTGCATATATGGTGTATTATTATTTTTTTTTATTTTATTGTACCCATTGTATCAATGCAATGTTTTGTGGACCCAGGACATACTTGAAAACCATAGAAATCTCAATGTATCTTTCCTGGTAAAATATTATAAAAATAAATAAAATATCTACCTATTCAAAATGAAACCTTTGCCCAGGGATGCTATATATAATCTCAATACATATAGAAAAATAATTCAAAGGAAATAAGTTGTTTATCATGAAGATGAGTTTTATTATTACAGATTTACCCTCATTCAAATGTAATTTTCAATGTGAAAATCATATTTATTCAATACAAAACGATGACACATTAAAGTTATAATGTGTCATAGTACTAATATTTATAAAATATATGTAATGTCATGTCTGCTAAAGCAGATAATACATTTGCAATATTTAGACTATTAACCAAAATACATAAGTGCTTAATATTACATACTTCAAGAGATATGAAGTATTGTCTTTAACATGGAGTTATTGAAACATTTTAAAAGTGCATTGTGCATTGGTCCCAGGGAGAGTCTGTGTCTGTTCATATGATGTCAATTAAAATGTATTAATCACCTCTATATCATGGCAATCACATATATGTTGTATATACATCAGTGCATAAATATCCTAAAGATACATTTATCTAATTATTCTAAATATTGAATAATAATCTTGACAAAAAGGAGTGCATTAGTCATGATAGGTATTAGTCATGATAGGTATATATTTCAGATATTACATTCCACATAGGACTATAAGAATGAATGCAAGGTATTTGGCCATATCAACAGGAAGGAGTATTTACTTTTCAACTCTTCTATAACTGTATAACCCTTATTAGCTTCATCTGAAGGAGCAAACAACATATGCTTGTGGAATATAAATCATAACATTTACACATGTCACGTTGACTTATGTTAGATAGCATATACTGTATAAATTTCAGACACGTATCCCCAAGTATTCTTAAACGGCATAATATGATATCCTCAATAAAAGGACACATAAATTTATCAACAATGTACACCTGCATATTAATTGACATCATGTGAAATAAAAATGAATAAAGCTGTTCATTTTTAGCAGATAAACAGCTATTAGAATAATATTAAGATATATGTTCAAATTTGGATTAGAAAAATGGATGCATATTTATGAGATGAAAATCGCACTTAAAAAAGTGCTTTAGTGCAAAAATTAGATATGATATATCTTGGGTTGAAAAAAAAGAATATTAATTAATTCTTGCGGCGGGATTTTGCCTTTGGAGGAGAGGTACTTAGGGGGGCAGTGTGGCGTCTTGTGCGACGCCCACCAGCTGAATGTGAGGCTAATAACCGCGATTCAGGGTCCTGCAGGGAGATGACAGAGGATGCAAGGGAGGATGGAGTTTGGGGCCTATCCGCGAGCCTCTCCACTGCCTCTGCCAGGCGGACGAGTGAGGCATTATGGATGTCCATTTGGCTCTGTATCCTTCTCAAATCCTGCTGCTGCTGGAGCCTGGACAGCCTAAGCTCTCTATGTATGAGCCTCAGTAGATCATCCTGCTGGGACTGTGCCGGACCCTGTTGTACATTTGGTGTCTCAGGAACTAATAATTGGCTGGTTCCAGGGCTGTCTCTCCGTATTGGTGACTGTGAGGTTGTCTGTGATGGCACTGTTGGCAATACATTGGTGGGTGCAGTGGGTGGTGGTGTGGATTCCTGTTGTGCCATAGGAATGGGAGGCATATAGTACAGATGATGCAGATCTGTATGCTGCTGTGGTGGGTGCATCATCTGCTGCTGAGGATAATGATGTCGTGGGGGGTGCATCATCTGCTGCTGAGGAGGATGTTGTGGGGGGTGCATCATCTGCTGCTGAGGAGGATGTTGTGGGGGGTGCATCATCTGCTGCTGAGGAGAATGTTGTGGGGGGTGCATCATCTGCTGCGGTGGGTGCAGCTGTGGGGGCTGTGCCATTTGTTGCTGCGAAGTATGCATGAACTGCCATTGTTGAGGAGGATGAGTCTGCTGGGGTTCAGAACCCAAAACATGAAATGTTGTCTCCGAAGTAGATGGAGAAGGGCATGATACATCCTCCACCTCATATGCCCTAGGCTGCTGCATATCATCTTCTAAGAGGCTGATATAGGAGGTAGTGTCACCATAGATATCCTCATCCTCCTCAGTGAATGTAGGAACATCCTGCTGTGGTGTTGGTGCAGCTTCATACTCCTCCTGTTCGGAACCTACAAATAAATATACGGTATGTTTACATTATCTATCTAATAGAATATATTACTTTGTAGCATAACAATACAGACTATTATATTCCATATTTATGTGTATATATGTACACACACACACATACACACACATACACACACACACACACACACACATACACACACATACACACACACATACACACACATACACACACACATACACATACACACACACACACACACACATACACACACACACACACATACACACACATACACACACACATACACATACACACACACACACACACACATACACACACACACACACACACATACACACACACACACATACATACATATAGTGTGTTTGGGATAAAATCAAAGCATATATGACCATAACTGAGGAATCTTTATAGACTGTGTCTTAAAGGAACATTGTTAAAGGGACACTGTACCCAAATATTTTCTTTTGTTCAGATAGAGCATGCAATTTTATTCAACTTTCGGATTTACTCCTATTTTCAAATGTTCTTTATTCTCTTGGTATCTTTATTTGAAATGCAAGAATGTAAGTTTAGATGGTGGCCCATTTTTGGTGAACAACCTAGGTTGTCCTTGCTGATTGGTGGATAAATGCATCCACCAATCAAAAACTGCTGTCCAGAGTTCTGAACCTAGAAAAAAAGCTTACATGTCTTATTTTTCATGTAAAGATAGGAAGAGAATGAAGAGAAATTCATAATAGGAGTAAATTAGAAAGTTGCTTAAAATTGCATGCTGTATCTGAATCACAAAATAAATATTTTGGGTACAGTGTCCCTTTAAGGACAATGACACATGATTTATATGAAATGCTTAATATTCTTGGATATTATATTATCAATATTCTTGCTTGTCGGAGCAGATATACAATACAGAGTGCTTGCTGAACATATTAAATACAACTATGTAAATTTAGATTCATAGCTAAACACAGATGGGTATTTATGATATACAACATATATACATCACATATATGGTTATATTTAATATTGAATATTCACCTTCATACACCTCTTCAGGTGGCACAGAGGTGTCCATTGTCCCCTTACATCCGTAAACAGATTCATCCGAGATGACATTGGACAGCATCTCCTCCCATGACCTTAGGTGTATCCTCTTGCTAGGACCACCACCTGTCCCACGTGCATATTTGGCCTGCTGTGCCAGCTTAGCTTTGGTTTCCCTCCTGCAGTCATGATAGCGGTGTTTAATGCTGGCAGTAGAACGATTACGTCCTAAGCAGCTGACTGCCACTCGAATCTCCTCCCACAGCTTATTCCGGACAGCCGGCCTCAGGTTAGGGTTCTCCAGCTGAGCTGCCCTCTCCAAGTATGCCTCAACAAGAGCCTCCTTTTCCTCCTCAGAGTACCTCTCCTCTCTTAGCCTGCCCTTCACACCTGAAGGGCCAGCAGACACAGACTCTCCCTCCTGTGACTGGGGACCAGCCCTCTCTACCTCCTCTGTCCCTGCAGGCTGTGACAGGCTACCACCAGCCCCACCCCCAGTTGCCACAGTCTGCCCCACTTTCCCTTTTCTTTTTGTGCCTAGCTGAGGCTGACTCCTCCTCACTCCTCCCACCTCCATTCCTCTTCCACCCTCTCTCCTTCCCTCCTCTGCCAGGGTTTGAGGAAGGACAAATCCTCCACCCAAACCTCGGCCCCTATTCCTGCCCATACTACTCCCTACTTCCCCCCTCCCCCTCCCTCTATCCACCCTCACCACTGCCCTCCCCCTAGCCACCCCCTTCCCAACTCCACTAGGCCTATCCATCCCTTTCTCCTTCCTCCCTAACTCTAACCTAACACTAAAGTCCCTAGCTTACCTAACTACACTAATTCACCTAACTAAACCCTAAATTAAATAGCCCCAAAACTAACTACCTAACCTATCTAGACCCTAACTATCTCTATTCTATATCCCTCAAAATAAAAATAAAATGTGGGGGTGAAAATAAACAAAGGGATGTAAATGAAAAAGGAAAAACTAAGGAGGATTAGAACAAAATTATAGAAAAATAATAAGGGATGCAAATTAAGAAAGGGGTGAGCTATATAGTCAAATGAAACCAAAAATATGGGATGTTAAAAAAAAAAAATAGGATGGGCAAAATGTATATATAAAAAAACAAGTTATATAGTGAGGAAGGGAAGGGTAGTCAAAGGGGGGATGGGAAGTGGAATAAGGGGATTAATGAAAGGAGTAATAAAGGAAGATGGGGATATGGGGGTTAATGAAAAAAAAAATGTGAATGTGTTTGTATCAAATAAAAGTGTGTATGTGTGTGTGTGTGTATTTGTGTGTATAAACTAATGTGTGTTAATTAACTAATGTATGGATGTGTGTGTGTGTGTTCCTAATATTATATGAGGCCTACAATAAGAATATATGGAAATCAAATATCAAACTCTCCACTAACTCTCAAACAACTCTCAAAAACCCAAAACTCCTACCAACGCAACTAGCTCCCGTGTCTTTCTCTCTAGAGGCGATCACAGGTAAAGAGCGCAGGCGCAAACCGTTATTCTTATAGACAGAGGTCGGGTTACCATGGCAATGCACTTGTTATGGCGCGCTTTTCGACAAATCCGACATCGGTTGGCAACGCAAACTTACGTACGGCCGAAAAGAGCGACTGCGCGCAACACGCTAATCTTTTCAATGGAAACCTGGTACTAAAATGGAGCCGTAAATTACCTTTAGCTGTCGTCCGCTTCGGTAGCTTACGGCTCCATTTTTAACGACTCAATGGAAGCGAGGCCTTAGACGCTAGAGTCATAGGTTTTTTTTTATACAAATTTGCAGTCATCTATATAATTCTGCAATACACTATCACCAGCTAGGACTGAAAGATTGTTTCTCAGAATTTTGACTATTTGAGGAAATTGCGGTGTATATTCTGTCGTAAAAATGATCTTATCCTTGTACACATTAGCGGACCTTCTATCTTTATTATCTCTGATGTTCATTGTATTAACATCCATTTTGATCTCTTCTAACTTTGCTTTATTATATCCCCTTGCTGACAGTCTATCAATCAATTCATCTGCCTGTTATTGATAAATTACATCATCGTTAGTGTTGCGTCGTAATCTGATGAACTGACCCCTTGGTATGGCACGAACCAAGTGTAAAGGGTGACAGGAACTGGCATGAAGAATAGTATTCCCCGCAGTGGGTTTTCTAAATGTTCTAGATATTACTCTTTTATTCTCAATATCACCCTCTAATGTCACATCCAAGAAGTCAGTTCTAACAGAATTGTATCCTCCAATGAAAGTCAAGCTCATATCATTGTTATTCAAAAAACCAAGTAACTGACCAAATAAAGTCTCATTAAGAGATTCATCAACAATTAGAATCAAATCTTCAATAAATCTTCTATAATATAGTATATTTTTAGTATGCAATGAATAATCACTATTGTACATGAATCTTAACTTCCAATAACCAACATACAAATTTGCAAAGCATGGGGTGAATTTCGCCCCCATTACCGTCCCACAACATTGAAGATAATACTTGTCATTGAACATCAAAAAATTATGTTTTAATACAAAATCCAAAATGGAACATATAAATTCCTTGGCGTCCCTCTCGTAGGCTGTAAATTTATCTAGGAAATACCTCACAGCTTTCAAACCTAATGAATGCGGAATACATGTGTATAATGAGGCTATGTCTACAACAACCCAAGAGTAAGTATTCTTCCATTTAATTTATTTTAAGCTTTCAAGGAGGTGTGACGAATCCCTTAAATAACTATAAAGACTTTTCACTAAAGGCTGAAGAACAGAATAACGGTTCAAGTAGGGAACCCATGCCCGATACAATGGGCCTTCCTGGGGGACGCTCAGGATTCTTGTGAACCTTCGGCAAGTAGTGAAACAGCGGTGTAATAGGGAATTCAGGAACCCAATAAGAAATATCTTCTTGTTTGAAAATACCTAAATGAATACCATCATCCAACAATAAGAGTAATTGTCTTTTGAACACAAATGTGGGATTACCACTTAATACTCTATAGGTCGAAGTGTCACTAAATTGGCGTAGAGCCTCCACAAAATAATCCGCTTTATTGAGGACTACAATGTTACCTCCCTTGCCGGAGTTTCTGATTACAATGTCCTGATTATTCTGAAGAGACTCCAAAGCCAACTTTTCTGACCTTCTTAGGTTTTGTCTAACCGGTTTCTTGGATACTGCAAGATTAAGAATTTCTTTTTCTACAATCTTTTGAAAACTATTTAAGGCTGTACCCCTAAATTGAATGGGATAAAAATCAGAACCTGTTTTTTTGGGGGCTGGAGGTTGTGACCGATCATAAACGGTATCCTGTCCCTCCTGTAAATCAATTAAAGGCATCCCTGAATGACACTTCATTCTGAGCTACTGTGATACTCATGTCAGATGTATTTTCTTTATTTTCATTAATTGTAGATGCAGATTGTAATGCAAAAAAATCTTTTTAAAGTAAGTTTTCTTACGAAAAGTGAGGTTAATAACCATGATATCATTATGGATAATAACAATATTATAAATGTTAAGTTATGAATCATGTTAACATTTTAAGTATCACTGTTATTTTCAAAATGTAAATTGTAGGCATAAAATGTTTTTTTTTATTTAGGTTCAAACAAATTTTCATCACTATTATTATTCTTATACTTTCTTCCTTAATCTAGTATGAGGTTGTTTAATATTGAATAGTATAACACCATGTTTGTTACCCTTTTTTTGCTTGTCAGCAGAATGTGAGAACTTGATTAATATATGATGCTTTATTGTTTTTAATGGTATGTATGTAAGGGGTTAATAGGTGTTTAGCTATTGACTAATCATGACCGTTATAAAGGATAGACGTCAGTGTTACATCATTAGTCTATGATGAAGCGCCACTAGAGGGCATGAAACATGTCAGACGTTTTGTCCATTACCTGCACGTAATTTTGTTTGATGGAGGAATAAAGGTTTTCTTTCTATAAATCATACTGCCGTGCTGCTGGATTTTTTCTTCACCTGGAATTGTTCGATTGCAGTAGGTTGCTGCTTTACACAGCATTGCACCCTGCCCATATGCACTTGTTGTTTTCATCCTTTGCCCTTACGAGTGGCGTCTGACGTCCCCAAAGAGAGCCGGTCAGGAGCGTTCTGTGTCGAGGTTGGAGCGGCCGCTTACACTGTTCTGCTTGAGGCTTAAACCATTATCAGCCTATCTCACTCACAATCACACAGCATCAAGACCCTCGTTTGTCTCCTGGGACTACAACAGAGTGTTGATATCTGCGATGCAACATTAAATGAAGGTAATGCCTTTCCTTTGAATAAACAGTATATAAACGGTTTTCACTGTGAGAGATGTCATTGGATTAAAATTAGGCTAAAGTATCCGTTTTATGCTCATTGACTTACCTGAGTCGTTTGCACCAGCATCTATATATATGCTTTCATGTCCTGAGAGATAATTAGAAACGTTTTTGCTCTTTATTGAAAAAGTGGTGACATTTAAGAAGTACACTTATGAACTTTGTTTTTACATTGAATTTTTCTTGGGCTGACGTTTGTGCATATGGGTTTGGTTAATTGATTTAAGGCAGTATTCATATTGTGTCATATTTACACGTGTGACAAGGTGCAATAATGGATCTGGAAAACACAATATTATCAAGTTCTCTATATGATGCTGAGGCAAGGAGGGAATTATTCAGACGGGTTTTTTCAACTAATCGGTCTGAGGGCTTCAGTCCAAGCATGGAGTCCCAATTTAAAGCATTGGAAAAATTGCTAATCACAGATTTGCGACTAACTTGGGACATTGAGGCATTTGAGCACTATGTAGAGCATAATAGAATTCCAAGGGGATTACGAATAAATAAATTCCCTACTTTTGAAGTAGATAACTTAGATATTATCATGGAATGGAATGATGCCCTGTCTGAGTGCTCAACTAAGCTGTTGAAAATATTGATTTGTTGTAAACAACATAAAAGAATTAATATTATAGAGAAAATGGAAGAAATAGAAAAGGAATTGAAAAAATTTGAATCACATGAGAAGTTTTTGGAACAAAAAAGGGTCATGAAAGCACATGTGGATAAACTGGATTATATTCTGGCTGAAAGAAAAGGTGAAAAATTCCACAGGGATAGATTAGACTATGAGACCAATAAAGTGTACCAGTGGCCAACATTCCAAAAGAAAGCCTGGAAATATAGTCATAATCGGGGCAAAAAGTGGGGCGGAAAAGCAAAAAAAGAGGAAGTGGAAACATTGGATCAAGATTCAGCTTCTTCTTCCTCTCTGTCTTCTTCTCCATCTTCTTCTGTCTCTTATGTGTCCTCTTTGTCGTCTTGTTCTATACAGGTGGTCAGCACTGATGAAGCGGAAGTAGAGGAGGTGGTTATGAGTCCTAAAGATTCCAAGAAAGAAACAAGAAAGGAATCATCCTCAAAGAAAGTGAAAGTCCCTTTAGGCGTATCAGAAGATCTTAAAACAAGAAAAAAAAGAAAAGGAACATAGAAAAATTGGGACTAATTAATCTCAATGTGATCAACTTATCCAAGTGTACTTTAAGTGAGGATCAGACAAATCTATTAAGCAGAGGTTTGGGCTTTGCCCCAATGAGAGATTTCTCTCCCTTTAACACCTTGCTAGATATTAATAAATTTGTAAGAAAACTTACTTTAAAAAGATTTTTTGCATTACAATCTGCATCTACAATTAATGAAAATAAAGAAAATACATCTGACATGAGTATCACAGTAGCTCAGAATGAAGTGTCATTCAAGGATGCCTGTGTTTTGGGTACTTTAATTGATTTACAAGAGGGACAGGATACCGTTTATGATTGGTCACAACCTCCAGCCCCCCAAAAAACAGGTTCTGATTTTTATCCCATTCAATTTAGGGGTACAGCCTTAAATAGTTTTCAAAAGATTGTAGAAAAAGAAATTCTTAATCTTGCAGTATCCAAGAAACCGGTTAGACAAAACCTAAGAAGGTCAGAAAGGTTGGCTTTGGAGTCTCTTCAGAATAATCGGGACATTGTAATCAGAAACACCGACAAGGGAGGTAACATTGTAGTCCTCAATGAAGCGGATTATTTTGAGGAGGCTCTACGCCAACTTAGTGACACTTCGACCTATAGAGTACTAAGTGGTAATCCCACATTTGTGTTCAAAAGACAATTACTCTTATTGTTGGATGATGGTATTCATTTAGGTATTTTCAAACAAGAAGATATTTCTTATTTGGTTCCTGAATTCCCTATTACACCACTGTTTCACTACTTGCCGAAGGTTCACAAGAATCCTGAGCGGCCCCCAGGAAGGCCCATTGTATCGGGCATTGGATCCCTACTTGAACCGTTATCGGAGTGGCTGTATTCTGTTCTTCAGCCTTTAGTGAAAAGTGTTTATAGTTATTTAAGGGATTCGTCACACCTCCTTGAAAGCTTAAAAGAAATTAAATGGAAGAATACTTACTCTTGGGTTGTTGTAGACATAGCCTCGTTATACACCTGTATACTGCATTCATTAGGTTTGAAAGCTGTGAGGTATTTCCTAGATAAATTTACAGCCCACGAGGGACACCAAGGAATTTATATGTTCCATTTTGGATTTTGTATTAACACATAATTTTTTGATGTTCAATGACAAGTATTATCTTCAATGTTGCGGGATAGTAATGGGGGTGAAATTCGCCTCATGCTTTGCAAATTTGTATGTTGGTTATTGGGAGTTAAGATTCATGTACTATAGTGATTATGCATTGCATACTATATTATAGAAGATTTATCGACGATTTGATTCTAATTGTTGATGAATCTCTTAATGAGACTTCATTTGGTCATTTACTTTTTTTTTTGAATAACAATGATATGAGTTTGACTTTCATTGGAGGATACAATTCTGTTAGAACTGACTTCTTGGATGTGACATTAGACTGTGATATTGAGAATAGAAGAGTAATATCTAGAACATTTAGAAAACCCACTGCGGGGAATACTATTCTTCATGCCAGTTCCTGTCACCCTCCACACTTGGTTCATGCCATACCAAGGGGTCAGTTCATCAGATTACGATGCAACACTAACGATGATGTAATTTATCAACAACAGGCAGATGAATTGATTAATAGACTGTCAGCAAGGGGATATAATAAAGCAAAGTTAGAAGAGATCAAAATGGATGTTAATACAATGAACATCAGAGATAATAAAGATAGAAGGTCCGCTAATGTGCACAAGGATAAGATCATTTTTACGACAGAATATACACCACAATTTCCTCAAATAGTCAAAATTCTGAGAAACAATCTTTCAGTCCTAGCTGGTGATAGTGTATTGCAGGATTATATAGATGACTGCAAATTTGTATAAAAAAAACCTGTGACTCTAGCGTCTAAGTTGGCCCCAAGCCTTGTTCTTGATACTTCAAGACATAGGGGAGATCAATGGTTGAGAAGGAAAGGAAATTTCAGATGTGGAGCTAGAACTTGTTTAACATGTGATATGATGGAAATCACTGATGTGTTCAAATCATCTGTTGATGAAGTGACATATAATATCTTGTTCTATGCCAACTGTAATACCACATTTGCAGTCTATATGCTGGAGTGTAAGCATTGTCGTATTCAATACGTTGGTAAAACGACGAAGGAAGTAAATGTAAGAATTAGGGAACATGTCTATGACGTCAAAAATTATAAAAAAAACTCAGTGGTGGCTAGGCATTTTAACCTTTTTCATTTCACTAACAAAGGTGACTTCACTGTGAGAATTATTGATGTGGCCAAAACTCCAGTCAGGGGAGGTAATAGATACAAGATACTTGATAGAAAAGAGTTTTACTGGATATATAAACTCAAATCCAGAACTCCAACAGGGCTAAATCTTGAATGGGATATTAGTTATTTTGTATAAGTGGCAGGTTGAGGGAGGTCATGCCAAATCAATATATAATGGCTGTTTGTCCTGTACAAGTACCTTTTTTGGTGACAAGTCTTATCCTGCGCATTAGCCAGTAATTTTCAACTGCTTTAAACAGAAAATAGCCTGATTGTATCATGTTTTTGTAAAGAGAAATTTATTATATATATTTTTTTATTTTATTTTTTTGTTTTCAGTTTAGGGCTAAGTTTGGTGATTTGTATCATGCTTGAATATTATCTCTTTAATATGGGTGTATAGTGTAGAGTTATTAAATCATTGCAATCGTTTGATGATATGTGAATCATGTGAAATGTGACTCTTGCAAGAGATTATTATATCATTAAACCAGAAATATTGTGAAATGGTTTTTTAACCATATAGTTTGAACTAACATTTATGAATTGAATAAAATTAATTCATATAAATTATTCTTGTGCGAGTGAGGTTAATGACCATGATACCATTATGGATAATAACAATATTATAAATGTTAAGTTATGAATCATGTTAACATTTTAAGTATCACTGTTATTTTCAAAATGTAAATTGTAGGCATAAAATGTTTTTTTTTATTTAGGTTCAAACAAATTTTCATCACTATTATTATTCTTATACTTTCTTCCTTAATCTAGTATGAGGTTGTTTAATATTGAATAGTATAACACCATGTTTGTTACCCCTTTTTTTGCTTGTCAGCAGAATGTGAGAACTTGATTAATATATGATGCTTTATTGTTTTTAATGGTATGTATGTAAGGGGTTAATAGGTGTTTAGCTATTGACTAATCATGACCGTTATAAAGGATAGACGTCAGTGTTACATCCTTAGTCTATGATGAAGCGCCACTAGAGGGCACGAGACATGTCAGACATTTTGTCCATTACCTGCATGTAATTTTGTTTGATGGAGGAATAAAGGTTTTCTTTCTATAAATCATACTGCTGTGCTGCTGGATTTTTTCTTCACCTGTTCAATTGCAGTAGGTTGCTGCTTTACACAGCATTGCACCCTGCCCATACTCACTTGTTGTTTTCGTCCTTTGCCCTTATGAGTTGCGTCGGACGTCACCAAAGAGAGACGGTCAGGAGCATTCTGTGTCGAGGTTGGAGAGGCCGCTTATACTGTTCTGCTTGACACCTAACTTGTAATACCAGCTCACATTTGCGCGCACTGGTATTACTGAGTGGGGCACAAATATCGTGCTAGCATATGCAATATTTTCTCTTCCACCTGTAATCTGACCCTATACTGCTAAAAGTGTGTGTACACTCCTACTAAGTATTGAGTTCAGGTGTTTCAGCCACCCCATTACAAACAGCTGCATGAAATGCAACACAAAGCCATGAAATCTCCATAGACAGAGACAGGCAGTATAATGGGTCACACTGAAGTGCTCAATGACTTAATACATGGCACTGTTATAGGATGCCACTTTTGCCACAAGTTGGTACATGCAATTTCTGTCCTACTTTGTCTGCCCCAGTGAACTGTTTAAGCCATTTGTGGGAACCGGAAGAATCTAGGAGCAACAACAACCTACAGGGAGTGCAGAATTATTAGGCAAATGAGTATTTTGACCACATCATCCTCTTTATGCATGTTGTCTTACTCCAAGCTGTATAGGCTCGAAAGCCTACTACCAATTAAGCATATTAGGTGATGTGCATCTCTGTAATGAGAAGGGGTGTGGTCTAATGACATCAACACCCTATATCAGGTTTGCATAATTATTAGGCAACTTCCTTTCCTTTGGCAAAATGGGTCAAAAGAAGGACTTGACAGGCTCAGAAAAGTCAAAAATAGTGAGATATCTTGCAGAGGGATGCAGCACTCTTAAAATTGCAAAGCTTCTGAAGCGTGATCATCGAACAATCAAGCGTTTCATTCAAAATAGTCAACAGGGTCGCAAGAAGCGTGTGGAAAAACCAAGGCGCAAAATAACTGCCCATGAACTGAGAAAAGTCAAGCGTGCAGCTGCCAAGATGCCACTTGCCACCAGTTTGGCCATATTTCAGAGCTGCAACATCACTGGAGTGCCCAAAAGCACAAGGTGTGCAATACTCAGAGACATGGCCAAGGTAAGAAAGGCTGAAAGACGACCACCACTAAACAAGACACACAAGCTGAAACGTCAAGACTGGGCCAAGAAATATCTCAAGACTGATTTTTCTAAGGTTTTATGGACTGATGAAATGAGAGTGAGTCTTGATGGGCCAGATGGATGGGCCCGTGGCTGGATTGGTAAAGGGCAGAGAGCTCCAGTCCGACTCAGATGCCAGCAAGGTGGAGGTGGAGTACTGGTTTGGGCTGGTATCATCAAAGATGAGCTTGTGGGGCCTTTTCGGGTTGAGGATGGAGTCAAGCTCAACTCCCAGTCCTACTGCCAGTTTCTGGAAGACACCTTCTTCAAGCAGTGGTACAGGAAGAAGTCTGCATCCTTCAAGAAAAATATGATTTTCATGCAGGACAATGCTCCATCACACACATCCAAGTACTCCACAGCGTGGCTGGCAAGAAAGGGTATAAAAGAAGAAAATCTAATGACATGGCCTCCTTGTTCACCTGATCTGAACCCCATTGAGAACCTGTGGTCCATCATCAAATGTGAGATTTACAAGGAGGGAAAACAGTACACCTCTCTGAACAGTGTCTGGGAGGCTGTGGTTGCTGCTGCACGCAATGTTGATGGTGAACAGATCAAAACACTGACAGAATCCATGGATGGCAGGCTTTTGAGTGTCCTTGCAAAGAAAGGTGGCTATATTGGTCACTGATTTGTTTTTGTTTTGTTTTTGAATGTCAGAAATGTATATTTGTGAATGTTGAGATGTTATATTGGTTTCACTGGTAAAAATAAATAATTGAAATGGGTATATATTTGTTTTTTGTTAAGTTGCCTAATAATTATGCACAGTAATAGTCACCTGCACACACAGATATCCCCCTAAAATAGCTATAACTAAAAACAAACTAAAAACTACTTCCAAAACTATTCAGCTTTGATATTGAGTTTTTTGGGTTCATTGAGAACATGGTTGTTGTTCAATAATAAAATTAATCCTCAAAAATACAACTTGCCTAATAATTCTGCACTCCCTGTAGTCACAAAGTAGTAGACCTTGTAAAATCACCTATAATCATCTGTCTCGCTCACTACACAGTACCAAACTGCCTCTGAAATCTACTTCAGCACAAAAACTGTGTACAGAAGCTTCATGAAATGGGTTTATGTGTGCCTCTGTAGCAGTCGAGACGTATTCTCTGAAATAATGAATCATGCTTCACTATCTGGCAGCCTGATCTCTTGGTATGGCGGATATCAGGAGAATACTACCTACTGGAATGCATTGTGCCTACTATAAAATCTAATGGAGAAGAGATAATGGTCTGGGGCTGTTTTTCAGGGTTGGAACTAGACATGTTAGACATTTGGGTGTTTCTATCTTTGTTGCAACAGTTCCTGCTCCAGCATGACTGTGCCCTTGTGCCCAAAGCGAGGTCCATGAAGACATTGGTTTGACAAGTTTTGTGCCGAGAAACTTGAGTCCTCAGCCCCATTTAATATCTTAAGGTTTATAAATGTATTTTGTGGGAAAAGCAAAGCAAAACTTTAAAGGGACATTCAACACTTTATTATTACAGGATTTTTCTGAAGCAGTGCAATGAATTAACATACTGGATGAGTTGGAAATGTTTGAATGCATTAAGCCGTGTTTGCTGCAATTGTATTTAATGGCCTATCATCACCACCACTTGTCTTATTTGGAGGAGCTAATGCGGACTTGTTACTAGCGTAGACTATGTTAGACAACATTATTATATTAGAAAAATCTTTATGTCAATGCAGTGTGTATCCGATAACTTGTTTTAAAGCCAATTAGGGACAGATATGTAGCAAGGTTTGTCTTGTGACTTCTGCCATACGTACATTCATTTCTCAAAATTGCAGATTTTCAGACTAAGAGGGTCATGAAACTGAAATTATGTATTTCCTGATTCAAACAGAACATGCAGTTCTAAACAAGTTTCTAATTTACTTCTATTAGTTAATTTGATTTGTTCTCTAAATATATTTTTTGGAAAATCATATCTAGGTAGGTTCAAAAGCAGCAAAGCACTACTGGGATCTAGCTTCTGATTGGTTGCTGCACATTTATACCTATTTTGATTGGCTCACCTGTGTGTTTAGCTAGTTCACTGTAGTGCATTGCTGCTCCTTCAAAAAAGGATACTAACAGAATGAAGCAAATTTAATAATAGAAGTAAATTGGAAGTTGTTTCAGTTTGTATGATTTAACTGAATCATAAAAGAAAAAAGATGTGTTTCATGTCCCTTTAAAACACAGGAAAAGTGGGCAAAATAAATACAAGTATATTGCATACTTTTTATTTACTACACATAATTAAATATTTTATATTACATTTTCTCTACTGTCCCCTTAAATAGAAATGAAAAATAAACTAAGATTAAATATCAGTAAGATCGGTCTGTCCACTGGCACAGGAACAAGTA
This sequence comes from Bombina bombina, assembly GCF_027579735.1. Taxonomy (NCBI): domain Eukaryota; kingdom Metazoa; phylum Chordata; class Amphibia; order Anura; family Bombinatoridae; genus Bombina; species Bombina bombina. Next base: position 1,123,338,379 of record NC_069503.1, read on the forward strand.
AAAAAACCTCTTTTACAATTCACTAAGCTGATACAAAAGCATTTCTTAATTTTTCTAATTCTTACAGTGCGATAAATATTTACACGCTGTCTGCTCTAACCAAGGACATTAACATTCATTATGACTAAGTGTTAGCAAATGTATAACAAGCAAAAGGAATTAAATACCATTTCAGAGAACAAACTTTGAAATAAAAAAAAAAAAAGATTCATTGGAGACTTAATTTGGCTGCCTTCAATATTCTGTTTTCCTGTCTGTATCATTACAGGTGCTTTAAAAACGATAAAAAAAAAATATCCTTTTGTCTCTCCATAGATTATTGTTTCTATAAAAGTGAAGTCACTGGGGCCTATTTATTAAATGTCTGTCCGACATGATCCGATCAGCGGATCATGTCTGACAGACATCGCTGAATGCAGACCGCATTACGCTCTCCACATTCAGCATTGCACCGCCTCCTGCAGATTCGGGGCCAATTGGCCGCTAGCAGGCGGTGTCAATTAACCCGATCGTATTCTGTCGGGTTGATTTCTGGCGATCACTGTACGCCTCCTCAGAGCAGACGGACAGGTTATGGAGCAGTGGTCTTTAGACCACTGCTCCATAACTTGTGTTTTTAGCGAGCCTGAAGGCGTGCCAGAAACACGAGGCTTCAAGCTTAATACGGAGCTTGATAAATAGACCCAATTAAGCGGTTTCTGTATATAATTTGCTTGCATCAATGCAAATACAGGTACCTGTATAAATAAAATAATTCATAACGCAACATGACTACAGCTAAAGAAAAATGTAATGACAAATTATGTTTTTTTTTAATGTATTTTTATTAACATTCTAGAATAAATATTTTCCCCTTCTGCAGTGACAAACAGAGTGACTTTATTATCATAGTAAAAATATATATTTTGGACATTCTTCCCAATAAATATCATGGCATTCTTTTACAATATGGCTTTTGCATGAAAAAAACTGACCGTGTGAAACCATGAATGTGCATTGTTACTTTATTCTAGCAATAGTTCTCTGTTGACATACTTACCAAAATGATGCATTTCCTTAAGAAATATTATAATGGATTATGGAAGAGGACTATCATCAGAATTATTATTATCAAGTATTTGTAGAGCGCCCACAGATTCCGCAGCGCTGTAAACATAGTCAGTGTACAGGATAGCTTTTGTAGGGTTGAAGTGGGTAGAGGGCCCTGCCGAGAGTTTCACTGTTGTAGTCGGCTCTTATGAAGCGATCTGTAAACAGCTGGGCCCATAGGCTTACAATCTAAGGGGTTCAAGGGGAAAGCAATGGCATTAGGAAAGGTTAGTGTTGGTTGTATGCATCCCTGAATAGTAGAGTTTTTAGGGAGTGCTTGAAGCTGTTAAAACTAGGGGAGAGTCTTATGGAGCGAGGCAGGGAATTCCACAAGATGGGGACCAGTCTGGAGAAGTCCTGTAAACGTGAATGTGAGGAAGTAACAAGAGAGGAGGAGAGGAGGAGATCCTGAGCTGATCGAAGGGGACAGGAGGGAGAGTATCTAGAGACAAGTTCTGAGATGTAGGGGGGAGCAGTGCAGTTGAGAGCTATATATGTCAGGGTGAGGATTTTATGTTTAATCCTAGAGGCAAGAGGAAGCCAGTGAAGGGATTGGAAGAGAGGTGCAGCAGATGAAGAGCGACGAGTAAGGAAGATAAGCCTGGCAAAGGCATTTATAATGGATTGTAAAGGAGCTATGCGGCAGCTAGGTAGACCAGAGAGGATGGAATTGCAGTAGTCTAGGCGGGAAAGGATGAGAGAGTGGATTAAAATCTTGGTTGTATCTTATGTAAGGAAATGTCTAATTTTAGCAATGTTTTTAAGGTGGAAGCGGCAGGCTTTAGCCAAGGACTGAATGTGAGGAGTGAAGGAAAGATCTGAGTCAAGTGTGACCCCAAGACATCGGGCGTGCGGGGTAGGGGTAATGATGGAATTATCAACAGTTATAGAAATTTTGGGGGTGGAGAAATTGGAAGAAGGGGGAAAAATAAGGAGTTCAGTATTGGAGAGATTTAGCTTAAGGTAGTGAGAGGACATCCAAGATGAGATGTGAGAAAGACAGTTAGTGACACGGGTAAGTAAAGAAGGAGGTAGGTCTGGTGCAGAGAGGTAAAGTAAAACAGTTCATTTGTATTTATATAATGGAATTTGTATTCCATTATGTAGTGTGCGCTATTTCACCTCTATCGTTAAAATAATATTGTCATATTTATTATTTATTTCATTATTTGGGGGGGGGGGGGGGATTTAGACCTGCAGGATCCTTGTTTAATAAAGCATGCATAACATAGTAACATAGCAGATGAGGTTCAAAGAAGACAGAAGTTCATTCTGCACAGACAATAAATAAGCCTTCAATTAAACTTACATTAATACAATTAAAAAGCTGACTCAGGGGACTTCCGGTGGGCGGGCTCCGGGATAGGCAGCAGAGCAGGAGAGCTCCACATCAACTTGCTTTTACTTGCCCAATAAACTGCTTTTTGTAGCTCACTGATGGCTAACTTTGCCCTTCATCTACCCAGCTGCCTCCCTGGAGCCCCACGAAAAAATCCTAGGCAGGTCCCACTGCCCGGAGCGGAGGGGTTGCTTGAAGGTGATCCCTTTCTGCACTTTTTCACAGGAGTGACTCCGGCTCCCCCATCGAAGACACCTATCCTAACATCTCGGAATAAGGAGATACTTTCATCGGACGGCTACTTACCAATACACTTGTTAACGACAATTTCTCTGTATACGAGCCTGCCGTGGGGATCTGCGCCGCAGACTCGGTTGACACCATCTTGGGCCCACGTGGCTCACCATCCTCCAGAGTCGGAATAGTGTGGAGTGGACGGTGAGGCTGAACATCGCAGGGACAGGCCACTGTAACCCCCGACGCCGGATACCCCAGACTCCGGACCCTTGCTTCATTGGTCTGCGGGGCCTCTAGCCACATGGTCCTTGCCGCGGCCTGTCAGTGAACGCCCGAAAGATCAGTGAACCGGCCCACTCGCCTAGGAGGGTCCTTGGACATTGGAGAAATCTGTTGGGGGCTCCCTCCACTTGGCGCTGAAACTCGTGGGCACACCGGGGAGGTACCCCGCATTCACAGGAACTGTCGCTACACAGGGTAAGATCATTACACCTGCACCCCCATGTGAGCCTCCTCTGCCCATATATATAACTGGTCCCCGCTACTAGTTGAATCAATAGCACATACCAAAGACACTAACTTGGGCCTGTCTGATACCAATACACCCCCCCTCTGAACATTTGAACTGGGTTTCTCTTGGTTGCCCACGGAGGTGACCACTCCGGTATTTGTTTGGCCTTTTGTGGGATAAAACTTTACTAGACACCCCTGCTGGCCCTACGCCAGACCCTAACAGGATATTTTACAACAGGTCCTGGTGAAACAGGTATAAAAAGCAAAAAAGTAACTTCCTCCAGAGTTCGACCACATTGCAGGGAGAAAGAAACAGTCACTTTGCTTCCCAAGACCCCTGGAGAGTGAAGCTGAATCACACCATACCTGTGCACCTTGATACCCAGGGGACAAAAACTTCAGAGACCCCTATACGGGGGACACTCTCCTAGAACTACAGGGTCCAACTTTTTCTGTTACCATATTATGTAAAGTTGCACTGTACTGCATGGTGTATAATTGCTGTCAATTTTTGCCTCTAACCATTCCTTTTTTTCCCTATGAAGCAGTGTGGTTCCTAGCTCTGGGATTCTGTCTTCTTGCAAGGAGGCTTCAGACTGGGGTGAGAGCGTAGGAATTCCATGTCCCCACTGTTGACAGGTTTTGACAATATTTACTCTGTTGCACACTATTTTGCTCACTGATGATTGATGTTCTCTATACTATAATTGCCTTACCTTGTCTTGGTGTTTTTTGTGAGTGGCATTTGACATTTCACTCTGTAATAACAACGTAACACTTGCTTTTCAATACCTCACCTCTTCCCTTGCAAGTTCCTAGGTATATGGATAACTTTTTAACTAACACCCCAATGGCGAGTCGTAGTAAAGCCAATGACCGCCGCCATAGAGCTGCTAGTGATCTACCCACTCAGGGTCACAGTTCCGAAACCCCATTAGAGGGGGAACAGGTGGAAACCCATCCTATTGTAAAACAAATCACCCTGCTTTTCATGCCTAAAATTGACAACCTACAAAGGGGTGTAGACACCCTGGTGGGTGAGGTCAAACAGTTTTCAACCAGGTTGGTAGAGGCGGAGGGTAGAATATCAGATCTGGAAGACTCTAATATCAATACATCGAGTAGAATAGCACACTTAGAGAAACAAAACACATCCCTCCAGATGAAAATAGACGATCTAGAAAATAGATCGAGGCGCAATAATATGCGTCTCCTTGGTCTCACAGAATCCGTTAAACAACAGGAGTTGATTTACTTTATAGAAAACACTTTACCTTCACTACTGAACGTATCTATCAAAGACCTTGCTGGAGGGGTGGAGAGGGCACACAGGGTAGGGCCGGATAGACCTAGTCAGAATTAAGACCAACCTCGCCCCATAATGATAAAATTCTTGCATTTTCAAACCAAAACTGCCATCTTGAGAGCTTACAGAAAAGTATTCGAGCTGATGATTGAAAACTCAAGACTACTACTGTTCCAGGACTTCTCTGCGGACCTAATGAAACGTCGCAGAGAATTCTCACCCCTTTGCTCACAGCTTCATAAGGAGGGTAAAAAGGCCTTCCTTTTGTACCCCGCTAGGCTCAAACTAATCACCCCCAGGGGTTCCAGATTCTTCGAAACCCCAGCCGCTGCCCAGGAATTCTTAGATAACTATGAACCCCTAGTGCGCAGTCCCACACACAGCCCTCAGAGACAACTGAGAGGGGAGGAGGGTTGAATGGGAAATATAGGTATAACTAATAAATGTTTAATTATGTCTGATTGTATCAAACTTAAATTGCAATAATGGTTAATTGGACATGGATACTGTCTTTGTCTCAATTAATCACGCTACTATTGGGACCCTCCTTGGAGAGGGGCCGGGTGTCTGGCCCGCTCCCGGACCCAGGGTCCACACTCGGGGCAGCCCTGGTGGATTGCCCCGGTTGTGACTTCACAAGATTTGGTTACAAAGGTTTTGAGTTTTTAGTTGAGGCAGCTTCTCTATGGCTGCTTCCTATTGTTGGCGCGCATGATGGGAAAAAAAATATCTGTCATAACATGTTAATTTTTACTGATCTTATTATAAATGCTGTATTAGATTGGGTTCTGATGACAAATTTGAATTTCATTACAGCGCCATGGTTTGCGATGTCTGTTCAATGGGGCCTAGCTGGGGCTCGGCATGGCGAAGGGCTGAACCGGGAGCCTCTACCCACGCCGCAAAGGTTTGAAACCCTTTTTTTTTTTCCCTCCCCCTTTCTTCGATCCCACAACCCTCTGCCTCTTTCTCCTTCCACCCACTCCCCCTGTCCTTGTTTATGATGCCACTTGCACCTCACCACCCTTAATCATGAAAATGCCCATAACACTCATATCATCCCCACTAGATAAGATTTAATTTATATTCCTGGAATGTTGGGGGAATTCAGAACGTGCAGAAATTGTATTCTTACAGGAGACCCACCTCTCAGATTTAGAACATAGTAAATTACAGACTGGCTGGGTGGGAAGAGTTTAATTTGTCTCATATAAATCAGCTAGTAGAGGATTGACTATACTTTTCGGTAAACAACTGGAATATGAGATTTTAGATTTGCTTAAAGACCCAGAAGGTAGATACCTGGTAGTGCAGATTAGAATCCTAAACAACACCTACACCCTGTGTAACATCTATGCCCCGAACCAAAGAGACAGAAAGTTCTGGGATTCCATTACGACCCTACTCACACCCTACCTGGGTACACACATCATCCTAGGTGGAGATTTCAATCTAGCTCCCAACCCCCATTGCGATAGGCTAAGAGACCCTAACAGATGCGCAGTGAAAAGCCTGCCCAGGGTATCAGACAAATTTGAGAGAGAAGTCTTCGAGGGTCTGGGAGGCGCCTTGGATGTCTCTGACATCTGGCGTCAACTTAATCCCGATGGCAGAGACTATACCTGCGTCTCCAGGGCAACGCCCTCTATGTCACGCATTGATCTATTTCTGATTTCAAACTCGATGATCACGCAGGTCATAGATACAAAGATAGGTGAAGTTATTGTCTCTGATCACGCCCCCATAGCACTTTTTCTGGATACCACACCCAAGGTGCCCAATAGATGTACCCTGCGTTTCCCAAAATATCTGGTAACCTCCCAAGAATTTCAGTCCTACCTTGTTCACTGTTGGGATGACTATAGGATAAACAATATCCAGCATCTAAACTCGCCAGAACTCTTCTGGAACACGGCTAAAGCCGTTCTTTCGGGCAACATCATTGCGTTTATGGCCCGCAGAAAAAGGCAATGCACGGAGAAAGTTGCGGGATTGAGAGACAGGCTGGCGGAGGCTTACCGTGCGAATTGCACTAACCCCTCCCATAACACTTACCGTGCCTATACCGGCATCAAACTGGAGTATGACTCACTCCTTGCGCACCAGGCCTCTCAGGCGCTCATACGGACCCGGGGTAAATATTACCGGTACAGGGACAAATCGGGAAAACTTTTGGCCACTCTGGTGAAACAGAGCACCTCCTCCAAACATATTGCAGCGATCAAGGTCAGGGACAGAGTCCTGAGGGACCCGGGGGCCATTGCAGAAGCCTTTGCTTCCTACTACTCCTCTCTGTACACAAGCGAACTCCCCACGGGGAACGAGGCGAGGGATCGCTTTTAGGAGACGATCACTCTCCCAAAACTCTCGGAGGAACAATTAGCTACGTTGAATGCCCCCATAACAAGAGAGGAGGTAGAAAAAACCATTATGAGCATGTCAATGGGTAAGCCGCCTGGCCCTGATGGCCTACCGATTGAATTATATCGCCTACTCAAACCGCAAGTGGCCCCCACCCTTGTGGACCTGTTCACAGCATATTCTGAAGGGGAGAAAACCCCCTCCTTGGAATTCCTATCGGCCTCTATCACATTAATCCATAAAGCGGGAAAAGATTCTCTGCTACCTGAGTCGTATAGGCCGATTTCTTTATTGAATTCGGACTACAAGATCCTCACCAAGTTGTTTGCCGAGAGACTGAAGTTCATTCTGCCCAGTATCATCCATGAAGACCAGACGGGCTTTATGTACGCGCGCTCATCGACGGTTAATGTGCGAAGGGTCTTACAGATTGTCCAACACTTCTGGGCAGGTACCCACGCTCATAGGGAGGCCTTTCTGCTATCCCTGGACGCGGAAAAGGCCTTTGACTGTGTGGAGTGGGGTAATCTGTTCCACACCATGGCTCAAGCCAACTTCACCGGTCCCTTCCTTACCCTTATCAAAAATCTCTATCAGGCACCAATGGCAAACGTGCTAGTGAACAATATATTCTCTCCCAGCCTTCAATTGCACAGGGGAACTAGGCAGGGGTGCCCTTTGTCACCCCTCCTTTTCAATTTAGCCTTGGAGCCATTGGCCATCAAGCTTCGTCAAGCCTTTCCAGGTATCGATGTCGCAGGTGTCCCGCAGGTGGTGGATTGGCAGGTTGGCACTGGACATTTTTGTCATATAAATCTAGAACAGGCGGTGCTGGGTAATGTCTCTTTGGCTTACCTTCCACACGTGCCAGACACAAGATCCCTACGACCCCTGGGCCTTAGCATGCTATACAAAGACCCCTTAAAGGCCTGGTTACTGGCACATAAATACCTGGGTAAAACTTGCCATGCCTCTCCCTACTTACGGATTAGAAGAAATCCAGACTTTCCGGCAGGTTCTGAGACCCTGCCTTTTCGCATTTGGGAGACACGGGGACTGTCTTCGCTTAAACACCTGTTAGATCCATTATCAAAAGCAATCAAAACATTTGGAGCCTTGCAGAGAGACTACAATATACCTAGGACACATTTCTATGCCTACTTACAGGTTCGTCACTGTATGGGGGCGCTGATCAGAGACGGTGCAGATTTTTGGGAGGGTTCTCCCTTCCGCCTTTATCAGACACTATACACCATGGGTAGGTTCTCGCTTTCGGAAATCTACCAGACACTTCTACACTACCTTTTCACTTCTCATCAGTCTTCGATACAGACAGGTTGGGTTAGAGAGGGTATGAGAGAGGTCTCTTGGATAGAAGTAAGCAACAGCCTGGAAAAAACCAGGAAAGCGACTTTGAGATTCCCTGTATGAAGCTGACAAATAAGTTTTTTGCACGGGGCCTACCTCACCCCAAGGACAAAATGGGCTCCGTCCTCCCCGAACAAGTGTACTAAATGCGCCTTAGCTAACCCCGGGCTTTTCCATTACATATGGGAGTGCCCCCCAATTAGGCAATACTGGGGAAAGATACAATTCTGGCTGAGAAGGCGGTTACAGATACAGATTGACTTACTTCCTGAGACTATAATATTTCTGTTGTGGGATGAGAGGCTCCGACAACAAGACTCGGTACTGAGCCTAATTATTTTAGTGGCTAGGAAACACTTACTACAACACTGGATAGCAGATAAAGGTCCCTCTTTCAGGGGTTTCAAAAATCTGCTAAAATCACAAATTTTCATAGAACAGATGGACGTGAGAACCGATGTTCAGAATAGATTAGGCCGGTTCCTACGTAAATGGCACAGACTTATACTCACTTTCGAGCTGGAGGTTCAGAGGCTAATCCTCAGACCTTTTAGGGACTCGGTTGCCTTCATGGAAGACGCACTTAGAGGAGACTGGGATCACCTACTCAACTAAAAATCTATAAGGGATATTATGTCAAACTCCGTAACTTACCTGTACTCTTATCCCCCTCCCCCCTCCCTTATTACTACCACTACAATATCCTCTCCCCCCTTTTATTTTTTCCAGCCAGGCCTCAGCACTCCAACGGTCCTCTCTCGCAAGGTCCGTAATGATTACCTCTGACAGAGGTTTTACTATTTGCACTTGTTAGTTAGAGTTATACTGTTTAGTTAGGTTTACGGTTTTGTTTGTTGTAAAGAAAAAGGAAAAAAAGTGGAGTTTGGGATTAGGACTTATGCATCACTGCTGTGCCCATTTTTTGATATACACTGAAATTTAACTTTCAACTGTTATCTTGTTACAGTAAATAACATGTTAAGCATGGAACCAGTATTTTACCCGATGTCATTGTAATGAATAATCACTTCCTGTTGTAATGTGACAGTATCACGTAATCTTGTTTTATGTGTGCATTTTGTCCTCCCTAATAAAAATGATATTTTAAAAAAAAAAGCTGACTCATTCATATTCCTGATTTCTGTTTTTTAGCAGAAATATATCTTAACCACTTTAAAATGGTTCTAAGGTATTGGCATTCCCTTCCTCCTTAGGTAATGAGTTTCACTAGTTGATTGCTGTGCAAAAATACTCTGGCCTTAAATAGTGACCTTATGTCACAAACAACAGAGCTTTCACCAACTCTGTATATGGGTATTAATTATATTTGTATAAAGTAATTGTATCACCTCTCAAGCACCTTTTTCTTTTTAGAGAAAACAGATCCCATTTAGCTAACCTCTCCTTATAGTCTAAATCATCAATTCCCCTTAATAATTTTCTAATTCTGCAATGTATTTTTTTAAATTTTCCCCAGAACTTCACTCTACAATCAAGGTGAGGTTTTACCAAAGTTTTTTTTATATAGCAACAGAATAATACTTTCTTCCCTTGCTTCAATGCGTCTTTTAATACATGATAGCATCTTATTTGCCTTAGAAGCTGTTACCTTGCATTGTGCATATATTTTTATCTTGTTGTGTATAAGTATGCCTAAACCTTTTCTCTCCTCTGTTTTGCTAAGTATAGTCCTATTCAAATAATACATAGGGGGGTAGTTATCAAGCCGTCAACCTCAAATATGCTGGAATTCTGCAGCGTATTTGTGGCAAGGCTGATTTGCCTTAGTTATCAAAGGCTAGAGACCGGCAAAAGTAGAATTTAGTCTGACACAGATCGATTCTTACGTCACTCCAGATGTTCCGCACACAAGTACGGCACAATCTGACTACTTTTGCTAGTTATCAAAAAACTAGCAGGTACTCTCGGCACTTTTCCGGCCCAGCGTACCTGGTTTTCAATCCGCCGCCTTGAAGGTGGCGGATCCTATAGGAATCAATGGGAGTCTGACCATAGCGAAAGTTCATGTTCGCTGCTGCCAGACATCCCATTGATTCCTATGGGAGCTGTCTGCACCTAACACCCTAAGATGTACCCCGAGTCTAAACACCCCTAATCTGTCCCCCCTACACCGCCGCAACTAAATATATTTATTACCCCCTAAACCGCCGCTCCCGGAGCCCACCGCCACTATAATAAACTGATTAACCCCTAAACCGCCGCTCCCGGAGCCCACCGCCACTATAATAAACATGTTAACCCCTAAACCGCCGCTCCCTGACCCCGCCGCAACTATAATATATGTATTAACCCCTAAACCGCCGCTCCCAGGCCCCGCCGCCACCTACATGATACCTATTAACCCCTATCCTGCCCCCCCTATACCGTCGCCACCTATAATAAAGTTATTAACCCCTATCCTGCCAATCCCGGACCTCGCTGTAACTAAATAAATAGTTTAACTCCTAAACCGTCGCTCCCGGACCCCGCCGCAACCTATATTAAACTTATTAACCCCTATCCTGCCCCCCTACACCGTCGCCACCTATAATAAATTTATTAACCCCTATCCTGCCCCCCCATACACCGCCGCCTATGTAATAAATTTATTAACCCCTAAACCTAAGTCTAACACTAAACCCCCCTAACTTAAATATTAATTAAATAAATCTAAATAATATTTCTCTTATTAAATAAATTAATCCTATTTAAAACTAAATACTTACCTATAAAATAAACCCTAATATAGCTACAATATAACTAATAATTATATTGTAGCTATCTTAGGATTTATTTTTATTTTACAGGCTTCTTTCAATTTATTTTAACTAGGTACAATAGCTATTAAATAGTTATTAACTATTTAATAGCTTACCTAGCTAAAATAAAGAGAAATTTACCTGTAAAATAAAAACTAACCTAAGTTACAATTACACATAACACTACACTATACTTTAATAAATTATTCCTATTTAAACTAAATACTTACCTGTAAAATAAACCCTAAGATAGCTACAATATAATTAATAATTACATTGTAGCTATTTTAGGATTTATATTTATTTTACAGGTAACTTTGTATTTATTTTAGCTAGTTAGAATAGTTATTAAATAGTTATTAACTATTTAATAACTACCTAGCTAAAAGAAATACAAAATTACCTGTAAAATAAATCCTAACCTAAGTTACAATTAAACCTAACAATACACTATCATTAAATTAATTAAATAAATTACCTACAAATAACTACAATTAAATACAATTACATAAACTAACTAAAGTACAAAAAATAAAAAACAGAGAGAAAGAGAGGCGCCTCATGGGACAGTATCGTGCCAGTAGAGAAATCAGACAGAGCAACAGCACGTAAGTAAATATACTCACAAGAGTAGCGGCATATATGGATGCCTAGTAGAGCAGGACGGGACTTTCTGTCGCCCGACAGACAAACGCTCCGGTGCTTGGACGTAGGATCACGGAGCCCGTCAGCCAATCGGCAGCCACAAACAGTCAGCGTCAGTGGTAGGAGCTGTTCCGGGAGTAGCCAATAGCCAGACGTCACAGATAGAATGGCGGGTCAACGGACCAATCAGAAATAGGAGAACGTAGAGCAAGTGGTAGTATAAAAACTCGTATTTATTGAGTTGAGTTAAAAACAAGAAGCATACAGCAACGCGTTTCTTGACCTACGGGTCGTTTCATCAGGCTCCCGGAACAGCTCCTACCACTGACGCTGACTGTTTGTGGCTGCAGAGTGGCTGACGGGTTCCATGATCCTACATCCAAGCACCGGAGCGTTTGTCTGTCGGGCGACAGAAAGTCCCGTCCTGCTCTACTAGGCATCCATATATGCCGCTACTCTTGTGAGTATATTTACTTACGTGCTGTTGCTCTGTCTGATTTCTCTACTGGCACGATACTGTCCCATGAGGTGCCTCTCTTTCTCTCTATCCATACAGGTGCTTGTCTAAACCGCATTGTTCAAGAGTGCTGCCTGCTGCTCCTCCGAGAAAGACACTGGGAATTATCACTATCTGAATGTGTTTGAACTCTGCGCACCTTATATAGAGACTATATCTACTCTATCTTTTTGTAAAAAATAAAAAAGCTAAGATACAAAAAATAAAAAAAATAAGTTACAAACATTTAAAAAATATTACAACAATTTTAAGCTAATTACACCTAATCTAAGCCCCCTAATAAAATAACAAAGCCCACAAAATAAAAAATGCCCTACCCTATTCTAAATTAAAAAAGTTAAAAGCTCTTTTACCTTACCAGCCCTTAAAAGGGCCTTTTGCGGGGCATGCCGCAAAGAAAACAGCTCTTTTACCTGTAAAATAAAAATACAACCCCCCCAACATTAAAACCCACCACCCACATACCCCTAATCTAACCCAAACCCCCCTTAAATAAACCTAACACTACCCCCCTGAAGATCATCCTACCTTGAGTCGTCTTCACTCAACTGAGCCACCGATGGAACCGAAGAGGAGATGCGGATCGGCAGAAGTGATCCTCCAAGGGGCGCTGAAGAAGTCTTCCATCCGATGAAGTGATCCTCCAAGGGGCGCTGAAGAAGTCTTCCATCCGGGCGATGTCATCTTCCAAGCAGCACTGAAGAAGTCTTCCATCCGGGGCGATGTCATCTTCCAAGTGGGGTCTTCAGTCTTCTTTCTTCAGGATCCATCTTCATCCCGCTGATGCGGAACATCCTTCTTCCCCGACTGACTAACTACGAATTAAGGCTCCTTTAAGGGACGTCATCCAAGATGGCATCCCTTCAATTCCGATTGGCTGATAGGATTCTATCAGCCAATCGGAATTAAGGTAAGAAAAATCTGATTGGCTGATTGAATCAGCCAATCAGATTGAGCTCGCATTTTATTGGCTGATCGGAACAGCCAATAGAATGCAAGCTCAATCTGATTGGCTGATTGGATCAGCCAATCGGATTGAACTTCAATCTGATTGGCTGATTCAATCAGCCAATCAGATTTTTCCTACCTTGATTCCGATTGGCTGATAGAATCCTATTAGCCAATCGGAATTGAAGGGACGCCATCTTGGATGACGTCCCATAAAGGAGCATTCATTCATCGTTAGTCCGTCGGGGAAGAAGAATGTTTTTCCGCGTCGGCAGGATGAAGATGGATCCTGAAGAAAGAAGATTGAAGACCCTGCTTGGAAGATGACATCGCCCGGATGGAAGACTTCTTCAGCGCCCCTTGGAGGATAACTTCTGCCGCTCCGGATCTCCTCTTCAGTTCCATCGGTGGCTCGGCTGAGTGAAGACGACTCAAGGTATGATGATCTTCAGGGGGGTAGTGTTAGGTTTTTTTAAGGGGGGTTTGGGTTAGATTAGGGGTATGTGGGTGGTGGGTTTTAACGTTGGGGGGGTTGTATTTTTCTTTTACAGGCAAAAGAGCTGAATTCTTTGGGGCATGCCCCGCAAAAGGCCCTTTTAAGGGCTGGTAAGGTAAAAGAGCTTTGAACTTTTTTAATTTAGAATAGGGTAGGGATTTTTTTTATTTTGGGGGGCTTTGTTATTTTATTAGGGGGCTTAGATTATGTGTAATTAGCTTAAAATTGTTGTAATATTTTTTAAATGTTTGTAACTTATTTTTTTTTTATTTTTTGTAACTTGGCTTTTTTTTATTTTTTGTTCTTTAGTTAGTTTATGTAATTGTATTTAATTGTAGTTATTTGTAGGTAATGTATTTAATTAATTTAATGATAGTGTAGTGTTAGGTTTAATTGTAACAGGTTAGGATTTATTTTACAGGTAAACTTTGGAACAGAATAGAACATGCCAGTCCATACCACTAACTGGGTTTTGTTTAGAGGATATCAGGAAAAAACTAAAAAATATTAAGGTAAATAAAACTCCAGGCCCAGATGGAATACACCCAAGGGTGTTAAGTGAACTTAGCACTGTTATAGACAAACCATTACTCTTAATTTTTCAAGACTCATTATCCTCAGGCATGGTACCCCAGGATTGGCGTAAAGCTGATGTGGTGCCACTCTTCAAAAAGGGAAGCAGGGATGATCCAGGAAGCTATAGACCAGTTAGTCTGACATCAATAGTGGGGAAGATATTTGAAGGGATTATAAGGGATTATATTGATGAGCATATTCGTGTAAACAAGATTATGAGTTCTAATCAGCATGGCTTTAGGAGAAATAGATCATGTCAAACTAATCTAATTAGATTCTACGAGGAAGTAAGTAAAAATATAGATAAAGGGGAATCAGTTGATGTGATATACTTAGATTTTGCAAAGGCATTTGATACAGTGCCACATGAGAGATTAATGCACAAAATTAAGGGACTGGGAATAGCTGAAAATGTTAGCTCATGGATAAATAACTGGATAAAAGATAGGGAGCAACGAGTAGCAGTAAATGGATCATACTCAGATTGGACAAAGGTAATCAGTGGCGTCCCCCAGGGATCAGTACTGGGCCCTGTTCTTTTTAATATTTTTATAAATGACTTGGAGCAAGGATTAAATAGCGACATCTCTATTTTTGCAGATGATACTAAGTTAAGTAAGGTCATTAGGTCAGAGCAGGATGAACTCTCTTTGCAAAGGGATTTGCTAAAATTAGAACTATGGGCAAGTGAATGGAAAATGAGATTTAATACGAAAAAATGTAAGGTTCTACATTTTGGAAGTAAAAATAAGCAGGCTATGTATTTTTTAAATGGGACAAGACTTAGCCAAACACAGGAGGAAAGGGATTTGGGAGTAGTAATAGATAACAAGCTAAAGATGAGTGCACAATGCAGGGCAGCGGCTTCAAAGGCTAATAAGATACTAGCATGTATTAAAAGAGGCATTGATTCAAGGGAGGAAAGCATAATTCTGTCATTATATAAAGCCCTGGTAAGACCTCACCTTGAGTTTGGAGTGCAGTTCTGGGGACCGATTGCTAAAAAAGATATTGCAGAACTAGAAAAAGTTCAGAGAAGGGCCACAAAGCTAATAAGGGGATTGGAGAAATTAACCTATGAGGAGAGGCTAGCCAAACTGGGTCTGTTCTCTTTAGAAAAAAGGCGCTTGAGAGGTGACATGATTACTTTATATAAATATATTCAAGGCCCATATACAGAGATGGCAGAAGCTCTTTTTATTCCAAGAAAATTGGTTCTGACAAGAGGTCATAATTTAAGGTTGGAGGAAAGGAGATTTAATCTCCTGCAACGGAAACGTTTTTTCACTGTAAGAGCAATAAAATTGTGGAACTCATTACCAAAGGAGGTAGTGAATGCCAATACCATAGATACATTTAAAAATAGTCTGGATAAATTTCTGTATATAAACAAAATTCATGGATATGATTGCTAGTATTAAATGGGTCACATTTTAATGGGGTTATTTAAGCTTAACTGGAGCTTTTTGTAAGTATTTTAGATTTGTATAGGTTGAACTCGATGGACTTCAGTCTTTTTTCAACCTTATCTACTATGTTATGTAACTATGTTATGTAATTTTGTATTTCTTTTAGCTAGGTAGTTATTAAATAGTTACTAACTATTTAATAACTATTCTAACTAGCTAAAATAAATACAAAGTTACCTGTAAAATAAATATAAATCCTAAAATAGCTACAATGTAATTATTAATTATATTGTAGCTATCTTAGGGTTTATTTTACAGGTAAGTATTTAGTTTAAATAGGAATAATTTATTAAAGTATAGTGTAGTGTTAGGTGTAATTGTAACTTAGGTTAGGATTTATTTTACAGGTAAATTTCTCTTTATTTTAACTAGGTAGCTATTAAATAGTTAATAACTATTTAATAGCTATTGTACCTAGTTAAAATAAATTGAAAGATGCCTGTAAAATAAAAATAAATCTTAAGATAGCTACAATATAATTATTAGTTATATTGTAGCTATATTAGGGTTTATTTTAAAGGTAAGTATTTAGTTTTAAATAGGAATAATTTATTTAATAAGAGAAATATTATTTAGATGTATTTAATTAATATTTAAGTTAGGGGGGGTGTTAGGGTTAGTGTTAGACTTAGGTTTAGGGGTTAATAATTTTATTACAGTGGCGGCGGTGTAGTGGGGGCAGGATAGTGTAGTGGGGGCAGGATAGGGGTTAATAAATGTATTATAGGTGGCGATGGTGTAGGGGGGCAGGATAGGGGTTAATACGTTTAATATAGGTTGCGGCGGTGTCCGGGAGCTGCTTTTTAGGGGTTAAACTATTTATTTAGTTGCGGCGGGGTCCAGGATCAGAAGGATAGGGGTTAATAACTTTATTATAGAGGGCGGCGGTATAGGGGGGGCAGGATAGGGGTTACTAGGTATAATGTAGGTGGCTGCGGTGTCCGGGAGCAGTGGTTTAGGGGTTAATACATTTATAAGAGTTGCGGCGGGGTCTAGGAGCAGCGGTTTAGGGGTTAATAACTTTATTTAGTTGCGGGGGGCTCCAGGGGCGCCGGTATAGGGGGTAGAACAGTGTAGTTTAGTGTGGGTGCTTAGTGACAGGCTAGCAATAAAGCTGTCAAAAAGCTGAAGAGCAGCGAGATCGGATGAGTGATAACTATCACAGTCCGCTGCTCATCGTACTTGGTGCGCGGCTTTTTGACAGATTTATTGATAACTTAGGCAAAATTTTGCAGGTCCGTGGCGGCGATGGTAGGCGAGCTTAGGTGGGCGTATTGAACCGGTGAAGGCAGGTAAATTAGACGCGTTGATAACTACCCCCCATTGTCTGCATATATTTACTTTTAAGATATATACATTTACCAATATTAAATCTCATTTGCCATTCACCAGCCCATTCTTCCAGTTTTTGTAAACCCTCATGCAAAGCAATTTCCTGCACTGACCTAATCACATCACAAAACGTGGTCATCTGCAAAATTAGAGATATTGTGAACTAATCCTTCCTCCATGCCATTTATAAAAATATTAACAAGAACAAGGCCCAGTACTGATCATTGTTTATACTTTAAACGCCATTTTGTATAGTTATTTTAAATCCAAATCATTAGACTCCAACTTTGCAAAACCAATGCTGTTGCTCTCTGGTTGTCTTGGGTTTGAAAATAAATAATATAAGTAATTTAATTAAAGAATCAGGGATAAAATTGGAACAGAATAACAAATTGAAGGAGAGGGATATAAAAGCACAATGTCTATGAACATTAATGATTTAAATGGATGTCCACAGATGACTGAGTATATCCTATTATATTATAGAGGAGAGCTCACACAAGCCTGAGGAAACGGGGTACGCCCGAGAAACGCGTTGCTATTGCACTCTTTGTGGGGAGATTTTTATTCACACACCCAGCTATAAACTGTAATACCTTTGGTATTTTTATTGTGTATAATAAAATACTGATTTTTTACTTTTACATCAGTCTGGTGTTGTTGTGGTAGTCTCCATTTCAGTAACCTAAGTGCAGTTTAGCCCCCCTCCCTGCTCCATTGCAGCTCCAGTTGAGGAGAAATAACACTCTGGGAACATTGGATAGAGGCTACATAAGCAGAGAACTCCAGTGCTGATCGCATCCGGTGCAGACCTGTCACACAGCCAGCTGGTTTGCTGTCAAAATACCAGCCTGTCTCTGCTGGCACTATAGAGTGCCGCCCCGTTTGTGAGTACCCTTATTCTGTCGCTGTTTGGATTTCTTTGGTTTTATTGACCTACACATGTGGCGCCTCTGTTTTTGTTTTTATCTCATCACTACAGAAGTATATCATCCTCTTGGGTGACTACAGAGAGCTGACTATCAAGCTTTGGGACGTGGAAGACTTCCTTTGGACTTTTGTTCTGGCTTTGCTTGGCTGGTTCATATTCCTTTTTTATTCTTTTTATTCTTTTGTTATATTGTTTTATTGTTTTATTAATATTTACAATTTGTGCATCATTTTCCCAACTTTATTTTATCATATTCATTGTTATTTGTCTATTACCACATTAGTTGCATATATAGGGAATCATATAAACCTTATCTCTGTTAGCGCCTCCTATAGAAGCACAGTGATTTGTGTATCACTGTTACTTCTTTATCTATTACTAGAATGTTGCAGGTTCAAATATAGTTCACCAGACTTATGACGATAGAAGTAATTCTTCTTAAATTATGAGAATACCATTTTTTCTCCCAACAGAATTAACATTATAACCTAACAAGCCTATGACAAACGTTGTTGTGACATTTAATGATGTAAAAGACCTATCAATGGTCAAAGTTCTAACAAAAAAAAATGTCAATCCCATTTCTGCCAGAGGGGGCAGCAGTATACTACATTGTAATATAGTGTAGCACTTTCTGGTCACACAGAAGATATAATTTATGTTGAAATTCTTTTAATTTCATCCTAGCATAACATATGAAATACATGAATTACGTCTTGGGTATCCCAAATCAAATTACAAGTGTTACAATTTAAACATATTAACAAACCATAAACAAATAAGTGAACAATAACCAGTCACATTCTCTTTCATGGTCCTGTGAGATTGGCTTCAAAATATAGTCTGTTAATTGCCAAAAGAGTCTTTTAGATAGTCCCGAAGCCATATCCTTATATACATAACAACAATGCAGCATTTAATTTTACCTGCTATAGTTGGGCAACCCATTCCCTTTTAGGGTGCAGGAACATTTAACTTTTTCTTATGAATAAATAAATAATATAACAATTAAACACTTAAATTAACTACATATAAGAGGACTTCATACTGTATATGCATTTAGAATCTACTTATCAATTCGTTATACGGATCACATGATTCAATTAAATAAAATTCAGCTATTCTTTAAAGTGGATAGAAGTAAATACCCCTAATCTAAAAGAAAGGAGACATCCATAGCTCCCCCAAAATCTGTATCTCAGTCTACTTTCCATGGAGAGTTATTAATAATCCAGTAGAACCATACCTACCGAAATTGGTCTGTCTCCCTTTGAATCCAGGCTACCCTCTCCAACGTATTATATATATATGTTGAATTTTGTCTAATATTTCCTGCCAAGCAGGTGGGCTCGTCCTCCAATGCCTCACTATACACATCCTTGTGGCTATGCATAAGATTTTGACAAATATATTAATTGTTGGGTTTAGATGAGGGATTCCCTGGTTCAAAAGTGCTTGGGAGATGGTAAGGGTTATAGATTCATCTAGTACCTGTCTTAATAAATCATTCAGCTTTTTTCATATATCCTTAATTTGATTGCAATTCGAACACATGTGTTTATAGGAGCCATATTCTCTGCATCCTCTATAGCAACTTTTAGATTTCGTAGATGAGTAGTGAGATGTTCTCAAAGCTGTCAAATACCATCTATATGAAGTTTTCATACTATTCTCCCTGCGCTCAGTAAACCTCTGCATGCGTCATGTAGAATTTGTTCCCAATCTTTTTTTGGAAGAGATATCCCCATGTCTGCCTCCCATTTTATGGCTATGATAGATTTGGTATTCTGTTTGCTATATTGCAAGGCTAGGTAGAGTTTGGAGATGACCTGTTTCTCTCTAGAAGTACTCTTACATATACACTCTAGGGAAGTGTTTGGTTTCTTCTCATGTGTTATATCATATTTACCTAGCACTGAGTATATCTGTAAGTATATATACCAATGTAACTTTTGTGGTTGTAGTTTTTCCTGTAATTGCGTATATGTAATTATGCGGTTTTTATCTATAAAATCAGCCACTCTATATTGTCCCTTATTTGTCCATTTCCCAACCTGACTACGTACTTCTTTTGTTAAAATGTATCTTATCGGTTTTATCCAAGTTTTGGGAGGTATCAAGCTTGGTGTTTTAGTAGTTAATTGCCATGTCTTTGTCATATCTATAGTGGTGGGTAGTTTAAAAGTGCTCTGGTCATGTCCACCATCTGGATCCCACAAAAAGTCCTCAGGATTTTCTATGTCACATAAGTCTGTCTCAATCTTTGTCCAGAGTATCCCTTGTTTTTGTTTATTCAACAGAGTAGTCTGAGTTATTCTAGCTGCCTGATAATAATCTTTTAGGTTTGGCACCCCCACTCCATCCAATTGTCTGTGCTGGGTTAGAATATGTGGGGCAATTCTAGCTGTCCTAGGCATTCTTATAAAATATTATCTTAGCTTTTAGTTTTAGATATTGGGTAACTGTTAATTTATGTTTTACATTGGTATTAAAACCTCTCACATTGTGTGAGAGTATCGTGAGATTAGGTGTCATTTCTAGGGTGAATTACTCAATATATCAACATATCTTAATAAACAATATTCAAAAAGCATAGTACCTCTACAGTATAAACTTCCATCCATTAAACCAAAATGATCCTATAGTCCACATATAAAAAATAATTAACTATAAACAATTTATAAATCTGAATATAAAACAACAGGACTAATACCTGAGTATAAACCAGTGTCATTAACAATTTAACAGTAACACATATTGGTGTAGTTTAACATATCTATTAGGTAGTTACAAAAAAAAGGATAGCATGTTACACTCGCTCCCAGTTAATCAGTCCTCAGGAAGAATAAAGTATGGTAACTTGCTAATTAATATCTGAGAGGTAGTCCTGCTCTCATTGCTTAGTAGCAAAGTTCCTGATATAAGTTACTGTCCATTATCGTATCAGGATAATTATATATATTGTTCTGCTCAGTCCCACACAAAATAACCCAAAAATTAAAATTAAAATAGTATAGGAGTCAGCTAAGGGGGAGAAAGAAAGAAAAGTGGTTAGCATTGCATACTCATCTGTCCCAAGATTCTCTATTAGCCCGTGTGGTAGCATTTAACAGACTTTAAGTTGTTGTCCCACTAAGGATTGCTATTTTGGTTTCTTCATCTCTTAGTGGCATGGACCCTCTTTCTGGGTCTTGGGTATCCGGAGGGTCGATTTTCAGATAAGAACATATTTCTGGTATGTTCCAACGGTACCTGATTGACAGAACTTTTCCATCCTGATGAATGTGAAAAGCAAAAGGAAACCCCCAGCAATAATTCATCTGATTTTTGCGTAGTAAGAGAGTAAGAGGCTTGAGTTTGCTCCTTCTTTGTAGGGTTCTGATGCATAAGTCCTGATAGAACTGGACCATTGAGCCTTTGAACTTAAAAGTTGGATTCTTTCTTGCTGCTTGAAGAATGGATTCCTTTTCCGGAAAGCATAGCATCTAACAATCACATCTCTTGGGGGCTTTGCTCTGAGGGCCCGGTGTGCCCTTTCCATTTGGAAGGCTTCATCTTCATTTTTGCCTGCGATTGACTGAAAGAGGTGTTTTAAGTAATCTTTAAGATCAGATTGTGTTATAGACTCCGGAATTTCTTTGAGTCTAATGTTAGATCTTCTCGTACGATTTTCCAGATCTTCCAATTTGTCATTTAAGCTATCAATATCTTGTTTATGCGATTGTACCTTGTGAGAAATAGTGTCCATCTTTTCTTCCATGGAGTTTTCATTATCCTCCAAAGCCGAGACTCTGGCACCTAACTCTTGAATATCTTGCCTTATTTCTGCTAGACTATTGGTAAATGTAATTTGTATGGCATCCATTTTTCTCCACATGTTTTTAAAATTTATGTTGATATCTTGTTTGGAGACTAGATTTTTAATATCCGCTTCATAACGTGTCAGGTTCTCTGGGAAGCCCTGAATATTAGGGTCTAAGTCCGGCTCTTCTTCCATGTCTGTTTCTTGAGGGTCTGTATGCTTTTTCCCATTTGAGGATCTAAAAAACATATTTGCAGCTGCAGCTTTACTTGCTGCAATTATATATATATATATATATATATATATATATATATATATATATATATATATATATATATATATATATATATATATATATATATATATGAAACAGGAGGCTGGAATCAGTGAATAAAAAATGCACTTCCTTGTCTTCACGTGTATGTGATATATGCTGATTTCTCCATTGTGAGATGAGTGTGTACACACGAATACACGTTTATTAAAGGTGATTGCAGAGTTCATATTTTATTCTTTAATCAGAATGATTCTTAAACCTCACTATTAACCCTTAGTTTTTCCAGATGGCTTGTATTGTGGGAGACAGTGATCTTACTGTCTAGACCTTTTCGCTGTGTGGCTTAGCTTATTCTTTGTGCCATTTATACAGCCTCTACTATAACTTCCTATGTTGTAATCACTGAGGTAAAACGTGTAGTAATATAACTCTGTTGGTTATGCACAACTGGGGAATGGATAAGAAAGGGATTATCTATCTTTTAAAACAACAACAATTCTGGTGTTAACTGTCCCTTTAATGTTATTGATTATTATTATTATTATTATTATTATTACACAAATTTACTATGCAGCATTATAACAGCACTAGTTCGCCTTTTTTGTTCTATAACATGTTAATTTAATTTGGTCAATATTAGAAATTAAAGGGACATTAAACCCAATATTTTACTTTCATGATTTAGAAAGAGAATACAATTTTAAACAACATTCCAATTGACTTCTATTGTCTTATTTGCTTTATTCTTTAGATATCATTTGTTGAAGAAATAGCAATGCATATGGGTGAGCCAATCACACAAGGCATCTATGTGCAGCCACCAATCAGCAACTACTAAACCTATCTAGATATGCATTTCAGCAAAAGATATCAAGAGAATGAAGCAAATTAGATAATAGAAGTAAATTAGAAAATTGTTTAAATTTGCATCATCTTTCTAAATCATGAAATAAAAAATGTGGGTTTCATTTCCCTTTAATTAATCTATCTTAGTTCTATTTCTTGCCATAACATATATGGTTACTTCAGAATAATCACACTTGTATTTGCAGAAGTCTAAGATAATTTTCTAAGATAATTTTCTAAAATCCCCCAGGTGATAACATTCTATTTGATTGTTTTTTTGTTTTTTTTTTAAATAAACATAAATAGCAAACAAAACAAAATATTTAATACTAATGAAGTGTGGCATCAATCACTTAAAAAAAATGTAATGAGCTATAACACTCCTGATATTTTGCTTTACGTACAAAGAAATATCGGAATATTGGTTTATTAACTTCACATATTCAGACTGAGAGTTCTATAATCTTTATACCCAAAAGAGCTTTTTAGATTTAGTTTATTTTTATCTATAAATTACTGTGCTTTTATTTCTTTAAGTTAAAAGTGGAGCTGTTATTAATGTTCTTTTTTTTTCTGATGTGATTCATGAAATAAGTTCTTATTAAAGTAATAGTATTTAACTCATGGATTGAAAGAGAAAGTTTTTTTTTTTTTGTTTTTTTAATAACTGACTTTATTGAAAAGTAAAAAGTTGCAAATTACAATATGGGAGACGCAGCTCCTTCTTGGAGTGACAAAGTCAGTAAGATTTTACAAATTAATAGAAGGTAAACATGGAATAAACAAAGATACCCTCCTTCCGCTTTCATAAGAATAACATGAAATATACATGAGGGTGAGGGGTGAGTAGAAAAATAGAGGGGGAAAAGATGGTGACGGAAATGGAAGGGGGAAAGAGAGTAATGGAGATTGCTCAATTATTTAACTCAGCTCGTATCACATCTACCCGATTGAATGTAAACTGCTCTGGGACATTATAGTTTTGTATTTTCCAATTTATGGGTTGTATGTTTAAGATAATGTTCCCATGTGGCCAACATTTCTGCGTTCACGTCCATCTTATTATTTTTAATATAGTAGTATTCTTCAAGTTCTAGAAACTCTGAAACCCTACGAGACCACATTTCCAGTGTTGGGGCCATTTTGCTTTTCCAATTCTTCGCTATTAAGGATTTTATAATATTTGTCAACACATGGGATAGTTGTTTATGAGGTTTATGCTTAATTTTGGGCAGTTTGCATAACAGCCAAATCAATGGGTCCAAAAGATATTGGGTTTCTAGAATCAATTCTATTTATGTTATAATTAGTCTCCAAAAGGTTTGGACTGAATTGCACCACCACCACATATGGGCCATGCTGCTGCCTCTATGGCCACATCTCCAGCATTGATCAGATCTGTGGTGGTATAAACTGTGAATTTTCTTAGTTGTTAGGTACCATTGATGTAAAACTTTTAAGTTAATTTCGACCATAGACAGTGATATTGACATTTTTTTTTAATGTTCTGGCAAATGTTTGTGCATGTTTGAGGGAGGATGATGATTCCCAGGTCGTCTTCACAGCTTTCAAAATACTGTGGGACATAGCCAGGAGGTTCGTAGTTAGGAGTTTGTTTATCAATGATAGGGTATGGGTGATTGGTGCTGCACGTGTACATAGGGATTCAAAATTTGTTAAAGGTCTGACCATGTTTCTGCATTGTTCATGTTGCTAGATAAATCTGTGAGCTCTGTGATAGTTGAACCAATTATGAAAATAAGAGTAGCCTCTCTCTAGGAGATCTGTCTGGGAAAGGATTTGTTCCCTTGAGGACAACATATAAATCGATAAGTCTCGGATATTTTTATCCATTGTGCTTATTGTAATATTGTGTCCTATTGGGAATTGGCCATTTTCTATAAGTGATGTAAGAGAGGATGGTTTTGATGAAATAATTATAGATTTGGATAGGATATGATCCCATGTAGTGAATATTTCTATTGTCAGCAGGGAGCTATTCGCTAATTTATGTGTCAACTTCTCCAAACTCCAACACAGCCGCCCCAGGTGTAGGGTGTCTGAGATCGAATGTTCTAACTGTACACATCTTTTGTGGTTATAATGTATATGCCAATCATACATGTATATGCCTGTCTGTAGAAAGATATATTAGGAATACCCAAACCTCCCTGCAGCTTAGGTGTTTGCATAATGTGCGTGTTGATTCTGGGTGGTTTTCTATTCCACACAAAGTCACTAAATGCCTTTTGTATGCTTGGGATGTATTGCTTGGGCAACTGAATTGGTAGTGATTGTAAGATATATAGCAGTCTGGGAAATATATTCATTTTAAGGACATTTATTTATTTTGCCTGACCATGACAACCTTTTTGATAGCCATGAAGAGAAGTCTCTAATAATAGTCTTTCTAATCAATTCATAGTTCTTTGTAAAAGTTTCTTCCATTGTTGTTGCCAGGTCTATGCCCAAATAATGAAGTGGGTGTTTGCACCAAGTGAAAGGTGTCATTTGTTTTACTTTAAAAAGGGTATTGTAATCTAAGTTAATATCGAGCACTTCAGATTTAGCAGAGTTGATCTTAAAATTACATAAGGAGTGGAATAGCTGAAATTATTGTAACAATGGTGGAACAGAAGATTCTGGTTCAGTGAGGGAGAATAACATGTTGTCTGCGAAAAGTGATCGGATATATGATTGTGAACCTACTTGTATACCTTTAATGTTAGGATTTTGCCTTATTCTGGTTGCGATGGTTTCGATAAAGCATGCAAATAGGAGGGGGGAAAGAGGACACCCTTGACGTGTACCGTTGGTTATTGTGAAGGGAGCTGATAAGGTCATCAGTAATTTAGCAGAGGGTTGGGAATAGAGGGCAACAATTATATTTAACAGTTTTGGGCCGAAGCCCGTGAATTGTAATGTGGAGCATAGGAACGTCCAATCAACACAGTCAAAGGCCTTTTCTGAATCTATAGATAATAGAATGCTCAGAATGTCTCTATCCCATGCAAAGTGAAGCCTCTGTTTTTGGGATAAATTCCACCTGGTCCTGGTGGATTATGTCTGATAATATGCAGTTCAAACGGTTCGCTAATACTTTTGCATACATTTTTATATTGGAATTTAGTAAAGAAATTGGCCTATAGTGCGATGAATGATCTAGTAGTTTATTGGGTTTTGGCAACAGGGTTATATGAGCTTCTAGTAAACCAGGGGAGAAAGTTTTGGAGTTAACTCTATGGTTAAAAAATTGCGTAAGTTGGGGTATTAAATCTTCTTGGAATTGTTTATAGTATCTGTTACCAAATCCATCAGGACCAGGCACCCTGCCAGTTGGACAGTCCTTAATAACCAAATTAATTTCCTCTGGTCTAATGGGCTCTTCTAGCTTTTCTTTTTGGTAAGAGAGAATCTGGGGAAGGTGAAGATATGAGAGGTATGTGGTTATTGCTTTAGATTTTGCATTGTGTTCTAGGAATGTTAGGCTAGTTGGGCCGTTCAAGTTATATAATTTTTGGTAGTATTCTCTAAAGGTTTTTTCTATTGACATAGTGGAAAAATGTTTGTTGTTGTGATCATCATTTATACATAAAAAATATGATTTATATGTTTTTTGTTTTAAGTAGCGTGCTAAGGATCTACCTGATTTGTTATGCCCTTCATAGTGTGATTGTTGCAGCCTTAATGTTTGCCTTTTATGTTCTGTATGGTAATAGGATGCTAGTTTGTTGCGTTCTGATTGTAAGGTGGCCAATAACAAGTGGTCAGAGTGGGATATTTTATGGCGTCAATATGGAGGCTAAGTATGTGCGTTTTTCTTTAACATGGAGGCTTTTATGCTGATGAGTTCCCCTCTTATCACGCATTTATGCGCTTCCCAAATATTAGAGTGAGATATATCTGGGGTGTTATTAAATGTGAAATTTTCTGTTATAGATTTTGAGATTTGCTAGGACACCGTTAAGTCTGAAAATAGCTGATCATCTAACCGGCATATATAATCTTTAATCGGTTTAGTTGGCTAAGTTAGTGTACCCAAGACCGACGCGTAATCAGACCAAGTAAGGTGGTTTATTTGTGTATAATGAAATAGTTATAGGTCCGTGACATCAGTGAGGATGTAGTTGATTCTGGTATATGAGGATACGAGTAGAACGTGTAGTCTCTTTTCTCCAGATAGGATACCCTCCAAAGGTCATGGACAACTATTTTTTTTTAGATACTTGTTGGTGCATTTGATTTGTGAGGTTGGGACTGAGGAATGCATGGAGGAGCAATCAAGTTGAGGGTTTAAAGGTATGTGTAGGTCCCCGCAAAGAACCAAAAAGCATTTTTGGTGTTCTAAGATTTGGTTAGTTACTGTTTTAATAAAGGTGGACTGCTTAGAGTTCAGAGAGTATATGGAGACCAAAATGACCGGGCAACCGTAAAGAAGGGCTACTAAAATAATATATCTACCTTCTCTATCCATAATAGAGTTGAGTGCGACATTTCTCCGATTTCGTGTGAGAGGCAAAGTTGCATGTTCTAAATTTAGTTGTGAGTGTTAGAGGTTCCCTACTTTTAATAAAATGAGTCTCCTGAACAAATACTATGTCTGATTTATATCTGGTAAAGTCTCTTAATGCTTGAGAATTTTTGGCTGGGATGTTGATCCCTTTAGCATTTATTGTCTGGATTCTGATGGAATCTAAAAGTTTGGTGGATTGTTGAGAGTTAGCCATGGGGGGACAAATAATTGGATATTATGAGCGATTGTAACATGGGTGTGTCATCGGGTAGATGTAGCAAGGTAATTATTTGTAAGGAGGTGATATTGAGAAGGTAAGACAATAAAGGGGGTAAGAAAGAAGTGAATAAGAAACAAACAGTAATTAACAAAAACATTAGATTTGTCAAGAGTGACATCCGCGAGGGCGCCTTTTTCACTCTATGGTCCATATTAATCATAAGAGGATGGTCACGAGGAAATATTTCAAGATGCCCAGTAATTCCAGCATTTATTTGGTGACAATCGCAGAGGGTTTATCGTGATATGTTGGCAAAAGTATTTCAATAGCTAATACACCCTCTTGATTCTTGGCCAGACTATATAACAAAGTGCACCCACCTGACCGCTCCAGCAAAGGGCCCCCAACACCCAGTCTAGTGTTAGTTAAGCTGTGTGGCGAAGTGTACATTGGCGGCAGTGGCCCCCCAGAGCGGCCAGGCCCGCCCACTGAGTGGCATAGTTAACAACACTGCTAAATATATATCTTATGACAAAGAAAAATGTATAAAGTATACATCACGCGTACCATTCTTCAAATAGAAAACTGGAACAACAGAAACAGCAACACAGAGAAAAAACAAAAAACATTAAAGGCATGTGGACTCGGAGCCCAGAGACCACCAATATCATACCCTAGATCATTTACAAAACACGGAAGGGGACTGCACTCTCATACCGGACCGGGTACACATCCCATGACCCTGCAACATGCTCAGCCTTGGGTGCTCACTGGGACTCACGGGAAGCTGTGCTGTCCCCAGAGTAACAGGCAGTTAACCCCAGACAGGTCTGGGTGCCAGAACCATAGTTAAAATTACAAAACAAATTATTACAACACACAGAGAAAGTCCAGCACTCACTTACAAGCTCTCAGCTAAGATTTAAAAGCAAAAATGGAAAGGTTAGTTACCGCATCTGGCCAAATGGGACAAGCCCAGGTACCACGTCAAGGTCCTTTCCAATACCTGGGACCCTAAAACAGCCACACAATGCATGCTCTTAAATCCAAACAAACTGGGAACAAGGGAAGGGTGCACAGGCTTATGTAATCACCCTAGACATATACAAACCATGGAAGGGGACTGCACTCTCATACTGGACCGGGTACACATCCCATGACCCTGCAACATGCTCAGCCCTGGGTGCTCACTGGCAATCACAAGAAGCTGTGCTGTCCCCAGAGTCACAGGCAGTTAACCCCAGACAGGTCTGGATGCAAGAACCATAGGGAAAATTACAAAACAAATTAATACAACACACAGAGAAAGTCCAGCACTCACTTACAAGCTCTCAGCTAAGATTTAAAAGCAAAAATGGAAAAGTTAGTTACTGCATCTGGCCAAATGGGACAAGCCCAGGTACTGTTTTATGGTCCCAGGTATTGGAAAGGACCTTGATGAGTGCTGGACTTTCTCTGTATGTTATACCCTAGATCATTGTAATGATACGGCAATCTTTGTGCTATATTGCAAAACCTGTGGTGAGGTAACTATGTGTATCTTATTCTTAAGCCATACTACTACCATATACTCATACCTAGAAGTTATCTGTCTATGCTAATGCTAATAGCTAGCAATCAAATGACATTTTAGAATAATGATCAATAAATTAGCCCTATTGTCGATAGCAGTGTTAATGGTGTCCATCCTTATGTAAAGGTTGGGAAGACTCGACGGTCTCCACCACCCATGTAGGTAGTTTTAGATGCAGTTAGGTTATCAAGTGATTGAGGGTGTATGTCATTTAATACCTGCCAGCAACTACCAGCTCCTTACAGAGCCTAGTGTTAGGATAACTCTGTCTATTAAAACTTGTGGCAATGCGGGGGGGGGGCGTGTCTTAGCCGCAGCCATGATAAGAAGTGCCTTTTACTAGCTCCGAAATTAGCTTGAACTTTTGGACATTTATCCCCAACTTTCAGCTCTATATCTTCAATTTATCTGTTATATATCCTTTGCAGAAGAGGACTGTTTTCTAAGGATCCTAATTTTATCAGATATCTGCTCCGTAGGAGATCCTAACCAACTGAAACCTCTGGCTGTGGCCCAACTCACGATTTTACCATCTTTCCCCCCCCCCGGCCTCACATTAAGCTGGGTGAATCGGTTGTAACAGAATACGGAGAGGTTTTCATACTGAGAAGGAGTGTGAATCACTGCCCACTATCGCTTATTAAACGATAAGGATACACTTCCTCACGATGGAACCCACACTAGCTGCCTTACTGCAACTATTCTCACGCAAGCTTGACGGACATCGCATCTCCCTCATGGCGGCACTTAACTCAGAGAGCACTGACGAGGAGGAAGCTGGGAGCCTTAGCATTGACTCATACCTAAGCGATATACAGACCGAGATCATGGAAATCTGCAGCTGCGACTATCCTCGATGCCCAGATGGAGATCCCTATACACTTACTCCTCTTGGAGATGCGGCAGGGACTACACCTTGCTCTTCATCACCAGGCACCATGTTTCCTACATGTTTATGCTCTGACATCTCACCCGGTGAAACTCACCCGGAACCGGACCTGCTGGAGATGCGGCCGGTCGAAAGTGGGCTCCGGTTAGGTTCTTCACTGCAGCACTCGACTATATATCGCCTCTGCTCCACTGTGAACTTGCTAATGAATGAGTCTTTAAAGCACTTAGAAGATTCTCTGACAGTGCCTGGGTCTTATTATGAGTGGAACTCTTTGCATTCTCCAAATGGACATTTTTGGATTAGCCGCCTACGAACCAGACTTTACAACAAGCTGGGTATAGGATGAAGCCGTATGGTTACTTACAGCTTCAAGGTCTCATGACTTCAGCCAGGGATCTAACGCTAACTTTCCTGATACTCACACCTATTTATCCCTTACAGTTTCATAGTTTTTAGTAATTCTCGCATTGCTTGTTTAGTTCCTTTGAGATGTTTTTTATGTGTTGGGGGGTCACAGTGGAATTGCTAATACTTTAATGTCGTTAAAATTGAAGGATTCTCTATGTTGTAAAAATTACATTTAGCCTAACCCTATTTGTCTATATCTATTATATATTTAAGCAAGCCAAGCTCATTAGTATCCTAACCCACTTCTGAGTGCCACGCTGGATATCCAATTTCCCTAATATTAGACTATATCTCTGTATCCAATGTCACACTCTGTTCTGTATGGAATGATTGAAATGCTATGTGCTTACACCATCGATTCTTTAAAGTGATACTTGCCCATTATCTAATAAAATATAGATACTGCAGGGTCCTGTCTTTTCCTATTTACATTTATACTCTACCCCTAACTCATATAACTACCTAGCCCCTTATCCTCTTATCCACAACTCCTCCAGCAGCTCTTAGTATTTTCTACTCCTTTATTATCACTCCCATATGATCCCTCTTACTATCCTATGAGCTTAGATTGATTTATCTTGAAGCCTTCATTTACAAGAGCCACATAGATCAGGAAGAGCTGTGAGATCTCCCCAGTTATCCATTGCTATACAGACAGTGAAGATATCATATTACATTATGTGTAGTCATTTTACCCATTCGGCCCTCTAGCTCCCTCCATGTTCAAAGTGTCATTTCCCTTCTACTATCCTATGAAGCTAAGCACGCCTTGCAAGCTCTATATGACATATCATCCCTTTTAGATTCCACCCCTACCCCCAAACATAGCGGCACTTCCCCCGCCACTAGACAATTTAAGACAACTCAATCCTCCCTTGTCTTCTCCTATGTAGCCCAGTAATGAACACAGACTCCTTTAGCTACTTTATCCCTGGTTAACAGCATCCCAGCTCCCTACATAGACACCTCCACTTATTCACTCTAGCCCCCCCACTTATATGTGGCAGATTGCACTTATACAGATCTCTCCCCTAATAATCTCTAGATGCAACCCCTATCTTTAACAACCTATTCTAAGAGGTCCGGGTTATATAATAAGAATCCCTCCCCCACCCCTTTATGAGCGGCTCTGGCCCGCTGCACTCCCTTTCCTTAAATCCTGCTCACCAGCGAAGCTCATCATTTGTATGTCTCTACATGTTATCTGAGCTTCAGCTACCAATTCCTATTTGAAACTGAAAACTGAGGTTACTTTAATGACAACTCAATGTTGTGTAATACTTTAGTCAGGGTCTTCCTATTAAAACTTGTTCACAGAACCCATCTCATCAAATAAGCTTACCTTGTAGTACAGATTTGACATTGAAGCTCCATTTTATCATATACCTAAACGTTACCTCTGATATCTATGTTGTGTTCCCATGCTGTCTGTTTACAACAATATTTGTCTCTCATTTTGTTTTACAACGCTATTGACCACGATTATGTTGAACTGTTGTCCATCTGACTTATGTATATTTTTAAAACCTCAATAAAAAAATAATTTAAATTAAATAAAAAACTTGTGGCAATGCTATAGAATAACATTTATAACTTATAAGCATTAATTATACGACCTGTTTTCACACAGACAACTGCTGTTACATGTAATTTGACATCATAGATTAGAATAAACATCCCTTCACTTAATTGGAGGATCTTTAGGTTGGTTTCTATTGTCTAGATCCTCCACTTTTAGTTGTAGATCATGGATCATAGAATCTTGGCAATGGAGTTGTTGGTGTTGGGTGTTATTGCTGACTATTGACTCCAAATTTTCCTGGCCTTCTTCCAAACATTCGATCCTGGAACCTAGTTCATTAATATCTTTTCTTATAGAAGAAATTTCTGACTTAATGAAAGATTTTAGATCAGCAATGTCAGATTTTGATGGGAGTGAAGCTATTGTGCTCTGAATTTGTGTTAGTTGTTCCATTGAGGATGAGGGTAGTACTGTGGGTACTGTTTTCAGGGTGCAAATTATCTGATTGTGTTGTGTGCAAGCTTTGTTCTTGCAAGGCAAAAAAGGAGCTCACTGATGGTGTTTTTAAAGTCAGTGCCTTGTTAGTTGTTCTGCTAGACTGTATAGCTGCAATAAGCAGCAGAGAAAGTGAAGTAATTTATGGAGTATATAAGCGTAGTACACATATGGTTTAGCAAGGAGGAATGGAAAGAAAAAGTGTTCATTTGGAACGTACTTTATATTCAGTGACTTGCACCTATGGCACTCAAAAAGAGTTTTAATAATATGTATGGCGCAGTTAATACCACAAATAAAGTTTTGTATCCTGTCTTTTATGTATCAGATGAGCAATTTACTCTTCTGGATAGGCAGCTTGTAATGGTATAGTGACTCGGTAGCACTTCAGAAAGATATATGAAACCCACTGGGTGTTATAGTTGGCAGATATTGTGGATACCTGTCATGAGCGCTTCCGTTCATCGCCGTGTCGCCGCGGCTCCCGGAACTCCTCTGTGTCTCTGACGTCATGTTGCTTAGCAACATGACGCTTTCTCTCACACCCCTCTGATGACGGTTACGCTCTGCCCTTTAAATCTCGGCGGGAGATCTGAATCTGGGCCCGTTTGTTGTTTCCCTGGATTGTGAGTACCATATCAGTTTTGTTCTTCTGTGTACCGACTTCTGCCTGCCTGACCAAGCCTCTTGCCTAATCCCTACTTGCTGATATTTGGACATTGACTTCTGCCTGCCTGACCTTGCCTGTAGCTATTACCCTTTTGCTGATACTTTGATGCCGACTTCTGCTTGCCTGACCCTGTCTTTTGCCAATACCTTTTGCTGATATTTGGATGCCGACTTCTGCCTGCCTGACCTTGCTTTGGCCTTTACCTTTAAACCTATTCTTTGTTAAACAACACCTGCTTAAAAGGGACATTTACTTTTACAAGCTGCAAAAGAGAACTTTGCCTTTCTGTTTTTTATACACCTGCTTAAAAGGGACATTTACTTTTACAAGCTGCAAAAGAGAACTTTGCCTTTCTGTTTGTTATACACCTGCTTAAAAGGGACATTTACTTTTACAAGCTGCAAAAGAGAATTTTGCCTTTCTGTTTGTTATACACCTGCTTAAAAGGGACATTTACTTTTACAAGCTGCAAAAGAGAACTTTGCCTTTCTGTTTGTTATAAACCTGCTTAAAGGGACATTATACTTTTACAAGCTGCAAAAGAGAACTTTTCCTTTGTTTTACAAGCCTGCTAAAGAGGACCTTTTTCAGAAGCTTCAAGTAAGAGCATTTCCTTTTTGTTCTTTGAACTACTTAAAGGGACGTTTTATCCTTTGTGGCTTTCCTGCATTCTGGAACAATATTCATTTTTGTTATCTTCTAATCTGCTTCCTGAGTGGGTCACGTCCTGGATATTTCTCAGTGTGCTAGCGTGTGCTTTCAATTCACGCTAGCAGTTGGGTTACATCCCGGATTGATTCCTGAGCGGCTGACATTACAAACGGGCCATAAAAATGGACCCCACTGAATTATCTATGGCCGTGGCTCACCAGGGACAGCTCTTGGGTTCTCATGCCACTCACTTGCAGTCTCTGGACACTAAACTTGATCAAATTACTGCTCTATTACAAAATTTGGTTGCTACCGCACCTCCCAATCCTAATCCCAATCCAAATCCGATTGAGGCATTACCTCCTCCGATTCCTAACAATCAGTCTCAGGTACAACTAAGTCCCAGGATTCCTCTTCCGGATAAATATGATGGGAATCCTGAAGAATGTAGAG
The DNA here is from genome assembly GCF_027579735.1 of Bombina bombina. Lineage (NCBI taxonomy): Eukaryota > Metazoa > Chordata > Amphibia > Anura > Bombinatoridae > Bombina > Bombina bombina. Next base: position 1,123,372,587 of record NC_069503.1, read on the forward strand.
GCTTTTTGAATCAATGCCGTCTTCATTTCCGAAATAACCCTACTCTCTTTGCTACTGCCTCTTCTAGAATCACGTTTCTTATTTCCTTAATGAAAGGAAAAGCCTTGGCTTGGGTGTCACCTTTGCTAGAAAAGAATGATCCTATACTGTTGGATGTTGATACATTTCTATCTACATTCTCAAACGTATTCGATAAACCTGGAAGGTCATCCGCTGCTGAAGCAACTCTCCTGGATTTACGTCAAGGAAATCAACCAGTCTCTCAATATGCAATTGAGTTCCGCACCCTTGCTTCTGAAACCACTTGGAATCAGGGAGCACTCAGAGCCGCTTTCCGTAAAGGACTTTCTGAGCGTCTCAAGGATGAATTGGTGTATCGTGAACTTCCAGAGTCCTTAGAAGCCTTAATAAATCTCTGTATCAGTCTCGACGCCAGGTTTCGTGAACGCCAACAAGAAAAGGATAGAACACAGAGGACTTCCACTCGAACTCCTTTTCGTTTAGCTCCTCGTTTTTCTAATCCAGTCACTCCAGCCTCTCCTACTACTGATCAGGCTGAACCCATGGAAGTAGGAAGTATAAAATTAACTGAGACTGAACGCTTAAGAAGACGGACTCTTGGCTTATGTCTGTACTGTGGCCTTAAAGGACATTTATTAAGGGATTGTCCTACTAGGCCAGTAAAAGCCAGGGCTTAACTCTAGTCCAGGGAACTGAGTTAAGCCAAAATAGTGGTCATTCCCTATACAAGAAACTCTTTGTTCCAGTAACTCTTCTAATTGGACATAAGAAGATCTATACCCAAGCTCTAATTGATTCTGGTGCTGGAGGTGTGTTCATTGACTCTACATTTGTTTCTACTCATTCTATACCCTTACTAAAGAAGGAGTATTCCATTTCAGTCTCTACGGTCAGTGGAGATCCTTTGGGTTCTGGATACATTCAGTTTTCTACTCAACCCTTAATCCTCACCGTAGGAATACTTCATTCTGAGACAATTTGTTTCGATGTCATTCCCACTCCGCAATTTCCCATTATCTTGGGACTACCCTGGCTCCAGATTCACAATCCCATTTTTTCTTGGACTTTCGGTGAACTCACTTCCTGGGGATCTACATGCCAGACTAAATGTCTTCAAAAGATTACTAAGTTACCACTCACTATTGCTCTCACAGTTGAAACTCCGGAATCCTTACCTATGCATTACCATGACTTTGTGGATGTCTTCTCCAAAAAAGAAGCGGAACGTCTTCCTCCTCATCGCCCTTTTGATTGTCCCATTGACCTCCTTCCTGGGGCTGCCTATCCTCGAGGCAAGACATATCCACTTTCTAAACCAGAAAACATGGCTCTGGAAGAATATATAAAAGACAATCTGGCTAGAGGATTTATTCGACCCTCCTCTTCCCCTGTAGGGGCTGGTTTCTTTTTTGTGGGAAAAAAGGATGGCGGATTAAGACCCTGTATTGATTATCGTGGATTGAATCAGATTACCATCAAGAACAGTTATCCTCTGCCCCTTATTCCTGAACTTTTTACTTATCTTCAGGGAGCCACCATTTTCACCAAACTCGACCTACGTGGTGCATACAACTTGATCCGTATACGCAAAGGAGATGAGTGGAAGACTGCCTTTAACACTCGATTTGGGCATTATGAATATCTGGTCATGCCCTTCGGGCTATGCAATGCTCCGGCGGTTTTCCAGCATTTTGTAAATGAGATCTTTCGTGATTTTTTGAATATTTTTGTTATCATATATCTGGACGACATCTTAATTTTTTCTCAGAACCACCAAGATCATGTGCACCACGTCAAGAAAGTACTTCAACGTCTAAGAGAATTCCATCTGTTTGCTAAACTGGAGAAATGTTCTTTCCATCAAAAATCCATACCTTTTCTGGGTTATGTAATATCGGCATCTGGATTCGAAATGGACCCTACTAAACTTTCTGCCATTTTGGATTGGCCTAGACCTGATTCTTTGAAGGCTTTACAACGTTTCCTAGGCTTCGCCAATTATTACAGAAAGTTCATCAAGAATTTTGCTACTATTACTTCTCCTCTTACTTCTCTCACAAGAAAAGGACAAAACTGTAAAGTATGGCCGTCTGAGGCTATAGAAGCTTTTGAATCTCTCAAAGAAGCTTTTTCCTCAGCTCCTATCCTTCGTCATCCAAATCCTGAGTTTCAATTTATTCTGGAGGTGGATGCTTCCTCTGTTGCTGCTGGAGCGGTTCTGTCTCAAAGAATACCAGAGACTGGAAGGATTCATCCTGTTGCTTTTTTCTCTAAAAAATTCACTCCTTCCGAATTTAACTATGACGTAGGGAATAAAGAGTTGCTTGCCATCAAGATGGCATTGGATGAATGGAGACATTGGCTGGAAGGTACTTCTTTGCCATTTACTATACTTACTGATCATAAGAACCTTCTGTATCTCCAAACAGCCAAACGACTAAATTCCAGGCAAGCACACTGGTCCTTATTCTTCTCTCGGTTTCACTATAATTTGTCTTACATACCTGGATCAAAAAATATTAAAGCAGACGCACTTTCCAGACAATTTCAAGATACCCCAGTTCCTGAGTCTGGTACCATTCTCCAACCTCATGAAGTCATTGCCCAGTTAACAACTTCTTGGTTACAAGAATTACAGTCCGCTCAAGAGCATCTTCCTTTGTCCTGTAAACCTCCCAATGGTTTACTCTTTGTTCCTGAACGCCTTCGTTCCAAGATTTTATTTTGGGCTCATGATAGTCCCCTTTCTGGACATCCTGGCATCAGTATTACCACTCGAAACCTCAAACAACATGTCTGGTGGCCTACACTCTCTCAAGATGTGAAGGATTACGTCTCAGTATGCACACAATGTGCCATGAACAAAACTCCACGCCAACTTCCTTCAGGATTACTCCAACCATTGCCTATACCTCACCAGCCTTGGACTCATGTATCCATGGACTTTATTACCGATCTTCCCTTGTCCACTGGGAACAATACTATCTGGGTGGTGGTCGACAGGTTCACTAAGACGGCTCATTTTGTACCCTTGCCAGGATTACCATCTGCCAAAAGACTCTCTGAACTTTTTATTCTACATATTGTAAGAATCCATGGATTTCCTCTAGATATTGTTTCAGATAGAGGGGTACAATTCGTTTCTCGATTTTGGAGGTCACTTTGTAAACATTTTGGTACTACTATATCTCTCTCTACTTCTCACCACCCACAATCGAATGGTCAGACTGAAAGAGTAAACCAGTGTCTTGAAACTTATCTTAGACATTATGTGGATCATTATCATTCAAACTGGACTTCTTACCTTCCTTTGGCTGAATTGGCCCATAATGCCCGGTACAATTCCTCCCTTCAGACTTCTCCTTTTCATGCAGCTTACGGATATCAGCCTAGGACATTCCCTTTGCATACTTCCTCCACAGTGAATCCTGCTTCTGATCTTACAGCCCGAAGATTAACTCGACATTGGCAGAAGATACATCGTATTCTTTCTGTAACTTCTAGACGTTACAAGTTCTTTTCGGATCTTCGACGGAAAAAGTCTCCCAAATATCGCCCTGGTGATAAAGTTTGGATTTCCTCTCGATTTCTTCGCCTGAAACAACCTTCTAACAAATTGGGACCACGATATGTGGGTCCTTTCCGAATACTGGGTCAGGTATGTTCCACTGCTTATCGGGTAGCTTTACCCAAGTCTCTCAAAGTCCATCCAGTATTTCATGTTTCTCTTTTAAAACCTGTGATGTTTAACAGGTATTCTAAGCCTTTTTCTAAACCTCCACCGTTATTGGTGCATGGACATCCTGAGTTTGAGATCAGCCATATTTTAGATTCCAAATTGCGGGGCAAGAAATTGTATTATCTCATTCATTGGAAGGGTTATCCAGTCACGGAACGTTCTTGGGAACCTGCTCATCAAGTAAATGCTCCTATATTGGTCAAGTCCTTCCACAAGACTCATCCTGATAGACCTGGTCCTGTCCCCCGGAGGGGTCCTTGAGGAGGGGGTGCTGTCATGAGCGCTTCCGTTCATCGCCGTGTCGCCGCGGCTCCCGGAACTCCTCTGTGTCTCTGACGTCATGTTGCTTAGCAACATGACGCTTTCTCTCACACCCCTCTGATGACGGTTACGCTCTGCCCTTTAAATCTCGGCGGGAGATCTGAATCTGGGCCCGTTTGTTGTTTCCCTGGATTGTGAGTACCATATCAGTTTTGTTCTTCTGTGTACCGACTTCTGCCTGCCTGACCAAGCCTCTTGCCTAATCCCTACTTGCTGATATTTGGACATTGACTTCTGCCTGCCTGACCTTGCCTGTAGCTATTACCCTTTTGCTGATACTTTGATGCCGACTTCTGCTTGCCTGACCCTGTCTTTTGCCAATACCTTTTGCTGATATTTGGATGCCGACTTCTGCCTGCCTGACCTTGCTTTGGCCTTTACCTTTAAACCTATTCTTTGTTAAACAACACCTGCTTAAAAGGGACATTTACTTTTACAAGCTGCAAAAGAGAACTTTGCCTTTCTGTTTTTTATACACCTGCTTAAAAGGGACATTTACTTTTACAAGCTGCAAAAGAGAACTTTGCCTTTCTGTTTGTTATACACCTGCTTAAAAGGGACATTTACTTTTACAAGCTGCAAAAGAGAATTTTGCCTTTCTGTTTGTTATACACCTGCTTAAAAGGGACATTTACTTTTACAAGCTGCAAAAGAGAACTTTGCCTTTCTGTTTGTTATAAACCTGCTTAAAGGGACATTATACTTTTACAAGCTGCAAAAGAGAACTTTTCCTTTGTTTTACAAGCCTGCTAAAGAGGACCTTTTTCAGAAGCTTCAAGTAAGAGCATTTCCTTTTTGTTCTTTGAACTACTTAAAGGGACGTTTTATCCTTTGTGGCTTTCCTGCATTCTGGAACAATATTCATTTTTGTTATCTTCTAATCTGCTTCCTGAGTGGGTCACGTCCTGGATATTTCTCAGTGTGCTAGCGTGTGCTTTCAATTCACGCTAGCAGTTGGGTTACATCCCGGATTGATTCCTGAGCGGCTGACAATACCGGAGAGGTGATCAAATTCCCTCTTGCACAGATTGACTGATATGATAGCCGGTATTATGATGGGGAGCGTAACTAGGCAGCATGGCTGTCTTGTTCCTTATCCGTACCTGGTAATGGCATTCTGTGTGGCCATGTGGTTGGTAATGAAGTGTGGTGTTGTGTCGCAGTATGCGGTTCTCACCCTGGGAGCTGCTGGTCAGTCCAGTGGTAGCAATGTTACTTCATCTTCAGTTGGATGTTGGAGCGGTAGATGGTTCATCTGTGTGCCGGTTTGGAGGACTCGCAGCTACAGGCATAAATCCAAGATTGCTACCGGGACTGTGTAATTTCAAACCTTTCTTCAGCCAGTTTTGATATTTTCACTTTTAAGCCATTGTTGTTTGCTTGCTTGCGTATTCCTGGGATTCATCCACTGGTGTAGTCTAAGTTAGCACCTGAAATAAGTGATATGGGGCCAAATGAGTAAAAAAGGCTACGGAGCTTCACAGCAGTGCTGCCATCTTCAGTTGGATGTTGGAGCGGTAAGTAGATGGTTTGTCTGTGTGCCGGTCTGGAGTACTCACAGCTACAGGCAGAAATCCAAGATTGCTACCGGGACTGTGTAATTTCAAACCTTTCTTCAGCTAGTTTTGATATTTTCACTTTTCAGCCATTGTTGTTTGCTTGCTTGCGTATTCCTGGGATTCACCCACTGGTGTAGTCTAAGCTAGCACCTGAAATAAGCGATATGGGGCCAAACGAGTAAAAAATGCTACGGAGCTTCACAGCAGTGCTGCCATCTTCCAGCACAGCTACGCCCCGCCTCGAAAGAAAAAGTATTTTAACCAATACTATGTTGAAAAAAAAAGGACTATGATTATTAGGGTAATTATATAAATTATTACCAAAACAATTATTATTTATTATTATAATATTAATTAAATTAATAATTACATGAGATGGCACACCTAGGTCTCTATTAGGTTGTCTTTCTGTTTTCTTTGATAGGTATACATGGGTTTTTGTGGTCCAAAAACAATATTTAAGTTTTGAGCCATCACACAGATATGGAATGTCCCTTTTTTTAGACACATATAAGATACCTAAATGGACATCAAACACTTTGAGATTATAATATAACATGTTTAATCACATTTAATAAAAACAAAATATATAATATACTTTTAATGTTTGTGTTCCCCAATGTTCCCTGGAAAATAAGAGTTTTACAATTCTGGAGATTAAAGTGCCCATGACAGGCTTCACAAGTCTAACCCAGCCACATATTTGGCCCTAATTTGCCTTAGCATAGATTATAAGAAAAGAAACTGCAAAACAATAGAACATAGAACAAAATTGTTAAACAATAGAACATTTGTCAAAAAAGAAAAAGAAAAATGGCAGGGGCTAGCTGTGCCTATCCTAGTAAAAACTTCTGGTTACTACCAATATGGCAAGTGGAGAAGGAAGTTAGGTTACTTTAAAACTTTTCTAAGAAACATGCTTTTAGAGGGATAGAAAGGTCAAAAATAAAATGTGTGTGGGAGCATTTCAATATGAAATAAAAACATTTTTGCAATACACTTCTATTAGCAAAAACTCTTCTAGTAAAAGTTATTACTGTTGTTCTGCGGCATATGCAGATATCCTGTGAGGGCCTGTGCACCAGTATTCAAACACACGGCCTGATCAGATGCTGACAGTGGTGTGTATTGCTTCTGAAGATGTATTTGTTGTCATAAAAGCTACTTTGACCCTTTGAGAAGGTGCAGTGTTGGAATACTGGTGAACAATCCCTCACAAGATATGTGTGTATGCCACAGATAAACTTTTACCAGAATCATATGGAAGTATACTGCAAATAGATTTGTATTTCAAGTTGAATTTTGGAATTTTCTATCCCTTTAATGAGTTCAAATTGTTTACACTCATCCAAGTATGTTAATTGCAATACAGTTAAAAAAATATTGAAATTACTGGGAGTTTATGGTTTCAGTCTCTGTTCTATCCATCTGAAAAGTCGTAACAGAAAAAGTGACAGAGCTGTTACATCTTGTCAACACATCAAACCTTTTAAATGTGGCTTTTATATATTAATTATAAGGTTTTCTTGGATTGAAAAATGTATGGGTGACTCGTTCACACCGTTCAGCTCTTTATTTGAAATGAACCTGACTTTCTTTCATCATTTTGACCACATTTTATTAGTCACGTTTTTTTTTTTACCTTTTATTTGCTCCCCGTTATACTGTATTCGTCCGCCCGCCATCTTAGATTACTTGATTGACAGATATCTAAGATGTAATGCTCCAATCTCTGTCCCCCCCCCCCCCCCCCGGGGCATTCAGCCCCTTTTTCACAACGTCACTTCTAAGAATTCCACATGTGTAACTTCATGAGGAGCGTCATGTCTCTGAGGCTTGTTCATGAGACGCGCATGCGTATTCAGCTTCCTGTTTCCGCAATCGATACATAACTACAACAATAACGATCACGTGCAAGTAAGTAACAAGAAGCTGTCAATAAATATGATCTAATCGTGTGTGATGATATTGAATCTTCCCAGCACAAACTTTGTCAAGCAAAGAATTGAATAATTAATACAAAATTTGTATGACATTGATATGTAATACTGTTTTATATCAAAATAAAAAAAAGGATATTGATAGCAAATAAATTCTTGAATTTTTAAATAAACACCTATTAAAAAGTTTAATATTAAAAGCTAATAATATTAAATAATAGAAGAAGAATGAAGATACATTATATAGACCATTAGAAATAAAGAGAAAATTAAAATGTTTACAATACCACATAATATATGGATATTAATATTTATGAATGTATAGTAATAGTAGAATATTATTGTAAAATGTTACTGAATATTTTAGATCACTTACCGTAAAAATAATCTAAAAATCGGAGAATCTCAAGCGGCTCCGTAATAAACAAAAAATGCTAATGTTGCCTACGATCACATAGTACTCAATGAATGTATGTATTCATTCATTGAATACTATGTTTCACTTACGCGACTGCAAAATGTAACACATGTGTGATTCGGGTGCACATACGCATGCGCAGTTCATTTCCATATGTTGTGCACGCGCTTTAGACGGACGTAGAGAGCGTGTATGACTGTTCGCTACGTCACTAACCCAGAATAAGGAAGTGTTGGAGAGGAGGAGTCCCAATGAATATGGGTAGGATGTTTATATTTAATTTCTAATAGAAAGAAAGATGCAAATAAAAAAAAAAAAGTTAGCGACTAGGATGCTTATAAGATATTTAATTAAACTCAGTAGGGAAGTAGACAAAAATTGACCTTCACTTTAAGTTAAAGCTGTAAATTCATGTTTGATTACATCTCTCTGGACAGATACTGTATATTCTGGGTAGGGTCATCCATTCTTGAAAAATAAAAAACAAAACAAATACATTTTAAAACAACCTCTTTTAATGTAACAATAAAAAATAATTGACTGTAATGTCCTTATAATATTTCATTTGGAGAATTCATATAACTTTGTAAACTGCCAAATATATTAGTTTATAATTACTGACTTGTTGCTCAAAGAGGCTGAGAAACGAGACAATATTATCAAAACCACTAATGCTGAATGTTTAATGTGGTTCATAACAAATATTAAAATCAAAAGACGTTCACTGTTGAAAACTAACAACTGGAAGTATATAGACAACAAGTTAAAAATGATTGCTGTGTAATTACAACTTATGAAAATTTTTTAATTGGAAATGAAAAAAAATTAAAATGATCATTTTGCTAAATTATCTTTTGATGCTCATTAAGAAATATCCCAGGAATATTCAATTAGTACTAATGACATTTACCAGAAAATTTAGTATCACAATGCTTAAGAAATTAATCAAACAAAATATTTTTCGAACCTATAAAAAGTAGAGAGTACCTGTACCTGAGTATAAAACATGAGATCCAGTAATTATACACTTAGAGTTATATGTTGTTTCTGATGACAACTGATGACAACTATTCTGTTCAAATACCCAGAATCCCTAGGGAAGTTTCTCCTGGGTACCATATATGTTATTAAAACTGCATAACTAAATATAGACAATTTTCTGGTCCTTTACATTTCAGTGTCTCGTGGCAAAATTATAAGAGTTTTAGTATTTACTAACAGCCACAGGTGTTAACATTGAGTATTTGAAGCATGAGAATTTTAGTGAATTTAAAAATGAGAACTTTCAAAATTGATATCAACTTTTTTTTTACAAGTTCAGTTTTTCCTTTAGTAAAAGGTAAATACTGTTCACCATGAACAAAATAAATATTACAATCTACCAGGTTCATAATTTCCAGAACCTAGAACATAAAGAATTAATGCTTGAACAAGATGTTTGCAGTAGAAAGATCAATGATACATTATGTAATATAATATATGAATATTGAAAGTAGATTCAAGAGAACCGTTCATGACCTATACAGAAATAAAAAAAATTATATTTTCTAAATTTTACTTCTGTTATCAAATTTACCTCTGTCACCTTTGTGGAAACATAGTCCCTTTTCATGAGAGAATATTGAAATAGGCTTTGCAGTGTGCATGCAGTTTAAGCACCACAGTATATGGATTCGTATTCGATCGGGTTGATTTCTGTCCGTTGCCTCAGAGCAGGCGGACACGTTATGGAGCAGTAGTCTTTAGACTGCTGCTTCATATATTCTGTTTCCGGCGAGCCTGATGTATTTTTTAGCACTGCCTTCAAATTGCCTATCTCCTGTTCCTTTCTATATAACTTTGAATACCTTTAAAATAACTTGATAATTCAGCATATATCTATCTATCTATCTATCATCTATCTATAATATGTATATATATATATTTTTTTTTTTAACATGGTTTTCATTTATGTAATATGCCAATCATTTGTCATCTTCTCATCTAAATTTCGACTCATAAGAAAGAAGCATTTTGTGAGGTTAGAAATTGTGATGTCTTGGGCAAAAGAGAGAAGCACAGATTTTATCCCTTAGGCTCTTATATAGTGTTGCTCCCATAAACAGAAATGTAAAAATGCAAAAGATAAAATAGGTGTACTATAAGAGCGCTCACAGCTAAAGGGGAAGTAGAATTGTACTTAAAATAAAAATGATTTTATAAATAACACAATTTACAAATGTGAGCGGTCACAAAATATAAAACATAAGATTGTTCTTCACATTAAAATTACACTTCACATTAAAACTTAATAGTCCATTTTACCATAAAATGTTGTGATAGTAGCTTATTCTATCATATAAGCAAACTGACCTCTATTGTTTGTTTCATTCTTAAACTTGAAGAATATTGCTCACAATATCACTTTGTTAAATCTCCAAATGTTTATGTTGGCAAGTGAAGTGATATCCAAATTGAAGAAACAATAAGTACCTTAAATTTCCACTGGCTTGGAATATTGACTGTATTCCTGAGTATTATTACTTTTAAGCTTTGAACTATTTTATTTTGTAATACATTTAGATTTAGATCTAGCAGTTATTTTACTTTACAAATTCTAATTATACAGTATCTCACAAAAGTGAGTACACCCTCACATTTTTGTAAATATTTTATTATACCTTTTCATGTGAAGAAATTACACTTTGCTACAATGTAAAGTGGTGAGTGTACAGCCTGTATAACAGTGTAACTTTGCTGTTCCCTCAAAATATCTCAACACACAGTCATTAATGTCTAAACCGTTGGCAACAAAAGTGAGTACACCCCTAAGTGGAAATGTACAAATTGGGCCCAATTTGCCATTTTCCCTCCCCGGTGTCATGTGACTCGCTAGTGTTACAAGGTCTAAGGTGTGAATGGGGAGCAGGTGTGTTAAATTTGGTGCTATTGCTCTCACACTCTCTTATACTGGTCACTAGAAGTTCAACATGGCACCTCATGGCAAAGAACTCTCTGAGGATCTAAAAAAAAGAATTGTTGCTCTACATAAAGATGGCCTAGGCTATAAGAAGATTGCCAAGACCCTAAAACTGAGCTGCAGCACAGTGGGCAAGACCATACAGCAGTTTCACAGGACAGGGTCTACTCAAAACAGGCCTCACCATGGTCGACCAAAGAAGTTGTGTGCACATGCTCAGCGTCATATCCAGAGACTGTCTTTGGGAAATAGATGTATGAGTGCTGCCCGCATTGCTGCAGAGGTTGAAGGGGTGGGGGGTCAGCCTGACAGTGCTCAGACCATACGCTGCACACTGCATCAAATTGGTCTGCATGGCCCTCATCCCAGAAGGAAGCCTCTTCTAAAGATGATGCACAAGAAAGCCTGCAAACAGTTTGCTGAAGACAAGCAGACTAAGGACATGGATTACTGGAATCATGTCCTGTGGTCAGATGAGACCAAGATAAACTTATTTGGTCCAGATGGTGTCAATTGTGTGTGGTGGCAACCAGGTGAGGAGTACAAAGATAAGTGTGTCTTGCCTACAGTCAAGCATGGTGGTGGGAGTGTCATGTTCTGGGCCTGCAGGGGTGCTGCCGGCACTTGGGAGCTACAGTTCATTAAGGGAACCATGAATGCCAACATGTACTGTGACATACTGAACCAGAGCATGATCCGAGACTGGGCCGCAGGCTTAGCTAGGGTTCTCCTGTGATGATTCTGCATCACTGCACTAACCCTAACTAAGCTTATAAGATGTGTGAACAGTGATGCTTTGGAGTAAAGGGAGTCTGCGTGAAAGCAGACTTGAAGTAAAAAGTGTGTCATTGTGAACCTAATATGCATATCTTACCCAGAATCATTTGCTGCATTGTAAACAATGTAATTCAGAGGTTTTATGTGGGAAAAACAAGCCTTCTTGCATGTCTAGATTTGTTAATGAACTACACAATAACATAATTTATGTAAGAACTTACATGATAAATTCATTTCTTTCATATTGGCAAGAGTCCATGAGCTAGTGACGTATGGGATATACATTCCTACCAGGAGGGGCAAAGTTTCCCAAACCTCAAAATGCCTATAAATACACCCCTCACCACACCCACAATTCAGTTTAATGAATAGCCAAGAAGTGGGGTGATAAGAAAGGAGCGAAAGCATCAACAAGGAATTGGAATAATTGTGCTTTATACAAAAAAATCATAACCACCACAAAAAAGGGTGGGTCTCATGAACTCTTGCCAATATGAAAGAAATTAATTTATCAGGTAAGTTCTTACATTAATTATGTTTTCTTTCATGTAATTGGCAAGAGTCCATGAGCTAGTGACGTATGGGATAGCAAATACCCAAGATGTGGAACTCCACGCAAGAGTCACTAGAGAGGGAGGGATAAAATAAAGACAGCCAATTCTGCTGAAAAAACATTCCACAACCCAAATCAAAAGTTTTAATCTTTATAATGAAAAAAAATGAAATTATAAGCAGAAGAATCAGACTGAAACAGCTGCCTGAAGTACTTTTCTACCAAAAACTGCTTCTGAAGAAGAAAAAACATCTAAATTGTAGAATTTAGTAAAAGTTTGCAAAGAAGACCAAGTTGCTGCTTTGCAAATCTGATCAACAGAAGCTTCATTCTTAAAAGCCCAGGAAGTAGAAACTGACCTAGTAGAATGAGCCGTAATCCTTTGAGGCGGGATTTACCCGACTCCACATAAGCATGATGAATCAAAAGCTTTAACCAAGACGCCAAAGAAATGGCAGAAGCCTTCTGACCTTACCTAAAACCAGAAAAGATAACAATAGACTAGAAGTCTTTCTGAAATCTTAGTAGCTTCAATATAATATTTCAAAACTCTGACCACATCCAAAGAATGTAAGGATCTTTAGGACACAAGGAAGGAACAATAATTCCTCTATTAATGTTGTTAGAATTCACAACTTGAGGTAAAAATTTAAATAAAGACAGCAAAACCACCTTATCCTGATGAAAAATCAGAAAAGGAGACTCACAAGAAAGAGCAGATAATTCAAAAACTCTTCTAGCAGAAGAGATGGCCAAAAGGAACAATACTTTACATGAAAGTAATTCAATGTCCAAAGAATGCATATGCTCAAATGGAAGAGCCTGTTAAGCCCTCAGAACCAAATTAAGACTCCAAGGAGGAGAAATTGGCTTAAAGACAGGCTTGATATGAACCAAAGCCTGAACAAAACAATGAATATCAGAAAGATTAGCAATTTTTTCTGTGAAACAGCACAGAAAGAGCAGATATTTGTCCTTTCAAGGAACTTGCAGACAAAACCTTATGAAGAAACTATAAAATCCTAGGAATTCTAAAAGAATGCCAAGAGAAATTATGAGAAGAGTATCATAAGATGTGTCTTCCAAACTCAATAATAAATCTTTTTAGACATAGATTTACGAACCTGCAACATACAGTAGTATTAATCACTGAGTCAGAGAAACCTCTATGACTAAGCACTAAGCATTTTAATTTCCAGACCATCAAATTTAATAATTTGATTTCCTGACAGAAAGAACGAATCTTAAGATATAAGGTCTGGCCTAAATGGAAGTGACCAAGGTTGGCAACTGGACATCCGAACAAGAACCATATACCAAAACCTGAGTGGCCATGCTGGAGCCACCAGCAGCACAAACGATTGTTCCATGATGATTTTGAAAAATCACTCTTAAAAAGAAGAACCAGAAGGAGCAAAAATATAGGCAGATTAATAACTCCAAGGAAGTGTCAATGCATACACTGTTTCCGCCTGAGGATCCCCGGACCTGAATAGGTACCTGGGAAGTTTTCTTGTTTAGATGAGATGCCATCAGAACTATTACTGGAAAAAACACATCTGGGTAAAGAGACCATTCTCCCGGATGTAAAGCTTGATTGACAGAGATAATCTGCTTCCCAATTGTCTAAACCTGGGATATGGACCGCAGAAATTAGACAGGAGCTGGATTTAGCCCAAGCAAGTATCCGAGATACTTCTTTCACAGCCTAAGGAATGAGAGTCCCATCCTGATGATTGACATACGCCACAGTTGTAACATTGTCTGTCTGAAAAACAATAATGTCTCTCTCTTCAAAAAGAAGCCAAAACTGACGAACTCTGAGAATGCACAGAGTTCCAAAATATTGAATGGTAATCTCGCCTCCTGAGATTTCCAAACCCCTTGTGCTGACAGAAATCCCCAGACAGCCTCCCAACCTAAAAGACTTGCATCTGTAGTGATCAAGGTCCAGGTTGGATGAATCGAAGAAACCCTAAGAACTATATGATGGTGATCTAACCACCAAGTCAAAGATAGTTGAACATTGGAATTCAAAGATATTAAAAATGATATCCTAGAATCCCTGCACCATTAATTCAGCATAAAAAACTGGAAAGGTTTCATATGAAAATGAGCAAAGCGAATTGAATCCAGTGCTGCAGCCATGAGACCTAAAACTTTCATGCATATAGCTACTGAAGGAAATAATAGAGACTGAAGGTTCCAACAAACTGAACCCAATATAATTGTCTCCTGTCTGTTAGAGACAAAGACATTGACACAATCTATCTGGAAACCAAAAAAAGGTGACCCTTGTCTGAGCAACCAAGGATCTTTTGATAAAAAGATCCTCCAACCATGTCTTAGAAGAAACAACAAAAGTTGAATCGTATGAGATTCTGCAGAATGAAAAGACTGAGCCAGTACCACGAGATCGTCAAAATAAGGAAACACTGAGAACCTTAAAAAGATTCTCAGAGCTGTCGCTAGACCAGAAGGAAAAGCAACAAATTGGTAATGCTTGTCAAAAAAAGAGAATATCAGAAAATGAAAATAATCTGAATGAAAACAGAAGAAGATATGCATCTATTGTATCTATTGTAAACAAATAATGCCCTTACTGACCAAAAAGGCAGAATAGACCATATAAACACCATTCTGAAAGAAGGAACTCATATGACAAATCACAAAGATTTTCTATCTTTGGGACAATGCATAGTTTTGAACAAAACCCCAAACCCTGTTCCTGAAATGGAACTGGTATGAATACCCCAGATAACTCCAGGTCTGAGCAGTGCCTTGAGACCCCAACGGGTAACCAGCCGCACCTCACAAGTACCCAACACATACAGGTCTGAAACATACTTCAGAAAAGTGTGAGCCTTTACTGGAATAGCTGGAATATGCTAGAGAGAAAAAAACTTCTCACAGGCGGTTTTACTCTGAATCCTATTCAGTACCCCAATCTAAGAAGTTTGAACCGAATTGAACCAAACAAATTTTAAAAAGTCAAAACCTGCCCCTTACCAGCTTAGCTGGAATAAAAAACTGCACCTACATGCAAATTTGGGGGGCTGACTTTGATCTTTTAAATAGCTTAAATTCATTCCATGTTGAAGAAAGCTTCCAATTATAAACATGTTACTTGGGGAAGAATTAGGATTAGGCAACAAAAAACTCCCTTCCCCAGAGTAACAGTTGGAAAAAATTGAATCCAATTGTGAACCAAATAATTGATTACCTTGGAAAAAAGAAATATGAATTTTAGAAATCAAATTAGCATTCCAAGATTAAGTCACAAAGTTCTTCTAGCTAAAAATAGCTAAAGACATAGATTAAACCTCAATTGTGAAAATATCAAAAAAATGATGACACAAATGAAATTATTAGCATGTTGATCAACTTAACAATGCTAAAACAAATCATAATCCGATACTTGTTGCACTAAAGTATCCAACCAGAAAGTTGAAGCATTTGCAACATCAGCCAAATAAATTGCAGGCCTAAGAAAATGACCTGAAATAAAATAATTTTCCTTAAATAAGATACAAGTTTCCCATCTGAAGGAAAAAAATAAATACTATTTTCTATAGGAATAGTAGTATGTTTAGCAAGAGTAGAGATAGCCCCATTAACTTTGGGGATCTTCCTCAAAACTTTAAACTAACTGCCGGCAAAGGATACAATTTAAAAACCTTAAAGAAGGAATAAAAAAAGTCCCAGGCCTATTCCATTCCCTAGTATCATTAACTGGGAAAAAAACCTCTGAAGAAACCACAGGAGGTTAATGAGCAGAATTTAAATGTTAGCTAGTCTTAAATCAAAAGAACTACAATCCTCAATATCCAATATAATCAACACCTTTTCAACAACGAATGTACTCTATTAAAAAATAAAAAAGTAGATTTGTTAGTGTCAAATATCTGATGAAGTATATTCTAAATGAGAAAAAACATCATCAGAGAAGGATAATTCAGTATGTTGTCGGTCATTTAAAAATTCATCAACTAAATGAGAAGTTTTAAAAAAGACCTATAAATTTTATTAGAAGGCGGGATGTCAGACAAAGCCTTTAGGATAGAATCAGAAAAACATTCTCATAGATTCCTAGGTATATCTTGTACATTAGATATAAAAATAATAGCAATAGATAATGCATAAATACTAATGGACTCTGCATGTAAAAGTTTATCATAATAACTTATTACAAACCATAGCTAAAGATAAAATTCATAACATTAAAATAAATGAACTTAGCTTTGGTAGGACTGATATCAGTCATCAGGAATTCAACAGTATTTTCTGATACAGGAACAGTTTTTGGAATATCTTGCAATATGTAATAGAAAACAACATATAAAGCAAAATTATCAAATTCCTTAAATGACAGTTTCAGGAATGGGAAAAAATGCAAAATAACAAGCTTCTAGAAACCAGAAGCAACTAAAAAGTGAGACTTAAATAATGTAAAAAAAACTGGCGCCAAGTAAGACGCCCACATATTTTTTTGCGCCAAAAACGTCTGTAATAAACACAAGAGTCAAAAATGATGCAACTACGTGAAAACTTCCAACGTCAACTACGACGCCGGAAATGACGTCATTGACGTCAGACAAACGTCAATCTTGCGCCAAAAAAGTCTTGCGCCAAAAATGACGCAATAAATTCTAGCATTTTTTGCACCCGCGAGCCTAACAGCCCGCAATTTAAAGGAAAAAAGTCAATTGAAAATTTAAGGTAAGAAAAATATTTGATTCATATGCATTTTCCCAAAAAAATAAACTGACAGGAAAATAAACTGATTGACCTGAATCATGGCAAATATAAGTATAAAACATATATTTAGAACTTTACATATAAAGTGCCAAACCATAGCTGAGAGTGTCATAAATAAAATAAGACTTACTTACCCAAAGACACTCATCTACATAAAGTAGATAGCCAAACCAGTACTGAAACGAGAATCAGTAGAGGTAATGGTATATAAGAGTATATCGTCGATCTGAAAAGGGAGGTAGGAGAAGAAATCTCTACGACCGATAACAGAGAACCTATGAAATAGATCCCCTAGAGGAAGACCATGGTATTCAAATAGGCAATACTCTCTTCACATCCCTCTGACATTCACTGCACTCTGAGAGGAAAACCGGGCTTCAGCCTGCTGCAAAGCGCATATCAACATAGAAATCTAGCACAAACTTACTTCACCACCTCCATGGGAGGCAAAGTTTGTAAAACTGAATTGTGGGTGTGGTGAGGGGTGTATTTATAGGCATTTTGAGGTTTGGGAAACTTTGCCCCTCCTGGTAGGAATGTATATCCCATACGTCACTAGCTCATGGACTCTTGCCAATTACATTAAAGAAAAGTTATTTTCTATATTTTGTGCATAGTGGAGGATTTTAAACTCACTTTTTGTTTCCCCCTAATTTTAAATGTTTATATATATACTGTGTATATATATATATATATATATATATATATATATATATATATATATATATATATATATGTATGTATATATATATATATATAAAAATTTTAATATATTAAATTAAAATAATAATAATTTGACTTGTGTAATTATTTTCATTCACAAAGATTACAAGTTTTGCTAACAAGCAGTTTTCCCTCACCGCCCACCTACAAACAACGCTGGTATTACGGGTTTTTACAAATCCGGCGTTAGCCGCAGAAAAGTGAACGGAGAGCAAAATTTAGCTCCACACCTCACCTCAATACCAGCGCTGCTTACGTTAGCGGTGAGCTGGAAAAACGTGCTCGTGCACGATTTCCCCATAGGAATCAATGGGGAGAGCCGGCTGAAAAAAAACCTAACACCTGCAAAAAAGCAGTGTAAAGCTCCTAACGCAGCCCCATTGATTCCTATGGGGAAATACTTTTAATGTCTACACCTAACACCCTAACATGAACCCCGAGTCTAAACACCCTTAATCTTACACTTATTAACCCCTAATCTGCCGCATCCGACATCGCCGACACCTACATTATAATTTTAACCCCTAATCTGCCATTCCGGACACCGCCGCCACCTACATTATGCTTATGAACCCCTAATCTGCTGCCCGCAACATCGCCGACACCTGCATACTGTTTATTAACCCCTAATCTGCCGCCCCCAATTTCGCTGCAACCTCTCTGCCCCCAACATCACTGCCAATATATTAAAGTTATTAAACCCTAACCCTAAGACCCCCTAACTTAAATATAATTTAAATAAATCTAAATAAAATTACTATAATTCACTAAATTATTCCTATTTAATACTAAAGACTTACCTGTAAAATAAACCCTAAGCTAGCTACAATATAACTAATAGTTACATTGTAGCTAGCTTAGGGTTTATTTTTATTTTACAGGCAACTTTGTATTTATTTTAGCTAGGTACAATAGTTATTAAATAGTTATTAACTATTTAATAGCTACCTAGTTAAAATAAAGACAAATTTACCTGTAAAATAAATCCTATCCTAAGTAACAATTACACCTAACACTACACTATAATTAAATTAATTACCTAAACTAAATACAATTAATTACAGTTAAAAAAATATATATCTAAAGTACGAAAAAAAAAAAACCCACTAAATTACAGAAAATAATAAAATAATTACAAGTTTTTAAACTAATTACACCTAATCTAACCCCCCTAATAAAATAAAAAAGCCCCCCAAAATGATAAAAAGCCCTACCCTATACTAAATTACAAATAGCCCTTAAAAGGGCCTTTTACGGGGCATTGCCCCAAAGTAATCAGCTCTATTACCTGTAAAAAAAGTACAATACCCCCTCAACATTAAAACCCACCACCCACACACCCAACCCTACTCTAAAACCCACCCAATACCCCCTTAATAAAACCTAACACTAACCCCTTGAAGATCACCCTACCTTGAGAAGTCTTCACCCAGCCGGGCCGAAGACATCAACGAAGCTGGGTGAAGTGGTCCTGCAGATGGGCAGAAGTCTTCATCAAAGCTGGGAAGAAGAGATCCTCCAGACGGGCAGAAGTCTTCATCCAGGCGGCATCTTCTATCTTCATCCATCCGGCGCAGAGCAACTACATCTTCAAGACATCCGACGTGGAGCATCCTCTTCCAACGAAGTCCAACTGAAGAATGAAGGTTCCTTTAAATGACGTCATCCAAGATAGCGTCCCTTGAATTCCGATTGTCTGATAGAATTCTATCAGACAATCGGAATTAAGGTAGAAAAAATCCTATTGGCTGATGCAATCAGCTAATAGGATTGAGCTTGCATTCTATTGGCTGATCCAATCAGCCAATAGAATGCCAGCTCAATCCTATTGGCTGATTGGATCAGCCAATAGGATTGAACTTCAATCTTATTGGCTGATTGCATCAGCCAATAGGATTTTTTATTACCTTAATTCCTGTGAATAGGCGCTCACAGTGTAACAAAATGTTCCTAAAACTTTCTGTATGAACCCTCACTTCCTGCTTTAACATCTGGATCCTATCGGCTAGATTTAGAGTTTTGTCGGTAACGACCCGAAAAGCTAACGCCGGCTTTTTTCTGGCCGCACCATAAAAATAACTCTGATATTGAGAGTCCACATAAAGGCTGCGTTAGGCTCCAAAAAAGGAGCGTAGAGCATATTTAACGCAGCTTCAACTCTCGATACCAGAGTTGCTTACGGACGCGGCCAGCCTCAAAAACGTGCTTGTGCACGATTCCCCCATAGGAAACATTGGTGCTGTTTGAGCTGAAAAAAAACCTAACACCTGCAAAAAAGCCGCGTTCAGCTCCTAACGCAGCCCCATTGTTTGCTATGCGGAAACACTTCCTACGTCTGCACCTAACACTCTAACATGTACCCCGAGTCTAAACACCCCTAACCTTACACTTATTAACCCCTAATCTGCCGCCCCCACTATCGCTGACCCCTGCATATTTTTTTTAACCCCTAATCTGGTTAATAAGTGTAGGCAGGTGGAGGTGACGTTGAGGGGGGGCAGATTAGGGGTTAATAAATATAATACAGGGGTCGGCGGTGTTAGGGGCAGCAGATTAGGGGTACATAAGTATAACGTAGGTGGCGGCGCTTTGCGGTCGGCAGATTAGGGGTTAATTATTGTAGGTAGCTGGCTGCGACGTTGTGGGGGGCAGGTTAGGGGTTAATAAATATAATATAGGGGTCGGCGGTGTTAGGGGCAGCAGATTAGGGGTACATAAGTATAACGTAGGTGGCGGTCGGCAGATTAGGGGTTAAAAAAATTTAATCGAGTGGCGGCGATGTGGGGGTGCCTCGGTTTATGGGTACATAGGTAGTTTATGGGTGTTAGTGTACTTTAGAGTACAGTAGTTAAGAGCTTTATGAACCGGCGTTAGCCCAGAAAGCTCTTAACTACTGACTTTTTTCCTGCGGCTGGAGTTTTGTCGTTAGATTTCTAACGCTCACTTCAGAAACGACTCTAAATACCGGAGTTAGAAAAATCCCATTGAAAAGATAGGATACGCAATTTACGTAAGGGGATCTGCGGTATGGAAAAGTTGCGGCTGAAAAGTGAGCGTTAGACCCTTTTTTTAATGACTTCAAATACCAGAGGTAGCCTAAAACCAGCGTTAGGAGCTACCGCCCAACTCTAAATCTAGGCCTATGTGACCACACCCTGATCTCACCATTACGGTTTTCAGGTGCCCAAAAGTAACAGACTCACACGTACTGGCTGATACTTCTATACCAGGTCATCACTTATTAAAGTAAACTGATTAAAGGGACAGTAAAGTCAAAATTAAATTTATATGGATTGAATAAAACATGAAAGTTTAAACAAATTTCTAATTAACGTTTTTTCTCAATTTTGCTTGGTTCCCCGGTAATTCTTTGTTAATGAGTCATCCTATGCAAGCTCAGGAGCATGCTTGTGTTTGCAACAATGTTTATAGTAATGTTATACATAGTTGCTAATAAAATGCTAAAGACACACACACACTACTAAGCTCCTATCAGTCTACCTAGGTTTAGTCTTCGGCAAAGGATATCAAGATAATAAAGAAAATTTGATGATAGAAGTAAATTGGGAAGTCATTAAAAGGGGCATGCGCTGGCTGAATCATGAACATTTAATTTT
The DNA here is from genome assembly GCF_027579735.1 of Bombina bombina. Lineage (NCBI taxonomy): Eukaryota > Metazoa > Chordata > Amphibia > Anura > Bombinatoridae > Bombina > Bombina bombina. The sequence goes on from NC_069503.1 coordinate 1,123,393,972, forward strand.
GACTAAACTGTCCCTTTAAACCTCCATAAATGAGTGTATAGTTTGAAACAATTCACTTTTTTTTATCAAATTTACCTCCTTCTCTTGGTATCCCGGGCTAAAACTTAGCCTATTTCCATGAGAGATTAGTGAGGTAGGGGCAGGAGTATTCCTGTGTTTTAAGAATTTTATGGCAGCAATTTTTGCAACAAAGTTTTACAATTACATACATTACTCAAAACATGCTTGTGAGTATGCACTCAAGAAAAGTGGCTACGTTTTACTCTATCTCAATAAATTGACTTCCATGTTCCCTTGAATTATTCATAAAGCCTTTTTGCTTTTTTAATGCCATTTATAACAGGACAAACTAACTAGTCTCTGAAAAACTTTTGTGGCACTTTGGTAAAAGGTAGAACTAAGACATTTTGCACTAGTTTTTGCAGCCCCAGGAAAAGTTAGAACTAAGGCTGTGTGCTTTGAGTATTTCGGTTGGTGAGTGCACAAGTTGGACATAACTCTAACGAGTCCTTTGCAATGTTGATGGAGAGGATAGGATAGCGGACAGAGGGAACCCTGTAATATTAAAAATGGCTGGTACTGTGCCAACAGACATTTAAATACTGTACATAATTATTTGTTTAATGTCAGGAAAATGCCCTGAAGCCCAGTTAAAGGTGAACTTGACATGTTACAGCTGTGGTCAGACCTGGTCTCCATGGTACTAAGGCAACGTTCTACCTATGAGCTAATTAGGGCCTAGATTTGGAGTTTGGCGGTAGAAGGGCTGTTAACGCTCCGCGGGCTTTTTTCTGGCCGCACCATAAATTTAACTCTGGTATCGAGAGTTCAAACAAATGCTGCGTTAGGCTCCAAAAAAGGAGCGTAGAGCATTTTTACCGAAAATGCAACTCTCGATACCAGAGTTGCTTACGGACGCGGCCAGCCTCAAAAACGTGCTCGTGCACGATTCCCCCATAGAAAACAATGGGGCTGTTTGAGCTGAAAAAAAACCTAACACCTGCAAAAAAGCAGCGTTCAGCTCCTAATGCAGCCCCATTGTTTCCTATGGGGAAACACTTCCTACGTCTGCACCTAACACTCTAACATGTACCCCGAGTCTAAACACCCCTAACCTTACACTTATTAACCCCTAATCTGCCGCTCCCGCTATCGCTGACCCCTGCATATTTTTTTAACCCCTAATCTGCCGCTCCGTAAACCGCCGCAACCTACGTTATCCCTATGTACCCCTAAACTGCTGCCCCTAACACCGCCGACCCCTATATTATATTTATTAACCCCTAATCTGCCCCCCACAACGTCGCCGACACCTGCCTACACTTATTAACCCCTAATCTGCCGAGCGGACCTGAGCGCTACTATAATAAAGTTATTAACCCCTAATCCGCCTCACTAACCCTATCATAAATAGTATTAACCCCTAATCTGCCCTCCCTAACATCGCCGACACCTAACTTCAATTATTAACCCCTAATCTGACGACCGGAGCTCACCGCTACTATAATAAATGGATTAACCCCTAAAGCTAAGTCTAACCCTAACACTAACACCCCCCGAAGTTAAATATAATTTAAATCTAACGAAATAAATTAACTCTTATTAAATAAATTATTCCTATTTAAAGCTAAATACTTACCTGTAAAATACATCCTAATATAGCTACACTATAAATTATAATTATATTATAGCTATTTTAGGATTTATATTTATTTTACAGGCAACTTGGTAATTATTTTAACCAGGTACAATAGCTATTTAATAGTTACCTAGTTAAAATAATAACAAATTTACCTGTAAAATAAATCCTAACCTAAGATATAATTAAACCTAACACTACCCTATCAATAAATTCATTAAATAAACTACCTACAATTACCTACAATTAACCTAACACTACACTATCAATAAATTAATTAAACACAATTCCTACAAATAAATACAATTAAATAAACTAGCTAAAGTACAAAAAATAAAAAAATATTTACAAACATAAGAAAAATATTACAACAATTTTAAACTAATTACACCTACTCTAAGCCCCCTAATAAAATAACAAAGCCCCCCAAAATAAAAAATTCCCTACCCTATTCTAAATTAAAAAAGGTAAAAGCTCTTTTACCTTACCAGCCCTGAACAGGGCCCTTTGCGGGGCATGCCCCAAGAATTTCAGCTCTTTTGCCTGTAAAAAAAAACATACAATACCCAAGCCCCCCAACATTACAACCCACCACCGACATACCCCTAATCTAACCCAAACCCCCCTTAAATAAACCTAACACTAAGCCCCTGAAGATCTTCCTACCTTGTCTTCACCATCCAGGTTCACCGATCCGTCCTGAAGAGCTCCTCCGATGTCCTGATCCAAGCCCAAGCGGGGGACTGAAGAGGTCCATGATCCGGTCAAAGTCTTCATCCAAGCGGGGCAGAAGAGGATCTTCCATCCGATTGAAGTCTTCATCCAAGCAGCATCCATCCGGAGCGAAGGTAGGAATTTTCTGATTGGCTGATGGAATCAGCCAATCAGAATCAAGTTCAATCCGATTGGCTGATCCAATCAGCCAATCAGATTGAGCTCGCATTCTATTGGCTGTTCCGATCAGCCAATAGAATGTGAGCTCAATCTGATAGGCTGATTGGATCAGCCAATCGGATTGAACTTGATTCTGATTGGCTGATTCCATCAGCCAATCAGAAAATTCCTACCTTAATTCCGATTGGCTGATAGAATCCTATCAGCCAATCGGAATTCGAGGGACGCCATCTTGGATGACGTCCCTTAAAGGAACAGTCATTCGTCGTTCAGTCGTCGGGCCGGATGGATGTTCCGCGCTGGAGGTCTTCAGGATCCTGCCGCTTCGCTCTGGATGGATGCTGCTTGGATGAAGACTTCAATCGGATGGAAGATCCTCTTCTGCCCCGCTTGGATGAAGACTTTGACCGGATCATGGACCTCTTCAGCCCCCCGCTTGGGCTTGGATCAGGACATCGGAGGAGCTCTTCAGGACGGATCGGTGAACCTGGATGGTGAAGACAAGGTAGGAAGATCTTCAGGGGCTTAGTGTTAGGTTTATTTAAGGGGGGTTTGGGTTAGATTAGGGGTATGTGGGTGGTGGGTTGTAATGTTGGGGGGCTTGGGTATTGTATGTTTTTTTTTACAGGCAAAAGAGCTGAAATTCTTGGGGCATGCCCCGCAAAGGGCCCTGTTCAGGGCTGGTAAGGTAAAAGAGCTTTTACCTTTTTTAATTTAGAATAGGGTAGGGAATTTTTTATTTTGGGGGGCTTTGTTATTTTATTAGGGGGCTTAGAGTAGGTGTAATTAGTTTAAAATTGTTGTAATATTTTTCTTATGTTTGTAAATATTTTTTTATTTTTTGTAACTTAGTTCTTTTTTATTTTTTGTACTTTAGCTAGTTTATTTAATTGTATTTATTTGTAGGAATTGTGTTTAATTAATTTATTGATAGTGTAGTGTTAGGTTAATTGTAGGTAGTTTATTTAATTAATTTATTGATAGGGTAGTGTTAGGTTTAATTATATCTTAGGTTAGGATTTATTTTACAGGTAAATTTGTTATTATTTTAACTAGGTAACTATTAAATAGCTATTGTACCTGGTTAAAATAAATACAAGTTACCTGTAAAATAAATATAAATCCTAAAATAGCTACAATGTAATTATAATTTATATTGTAGCTATATTAGGATGTATTTTACAGGTAAGTATTTAGCTTTAAATAGGAATAATTTATTTAATAAGAGTTAATTTATTTCGTTAGATTTAAATTATATTTAACTTAGGGGAGTGTTAGAGTTAGGGTTAGACTTAGCTTTAGGGGTTAATCCATTTATTATAGTAGCGGTGAGCTCCGGTCGTCATATTAGGGGTTAATAATTGAAGTTAGGTGTCGACGATGTTAGGGAGGGCAGATTAGGGCTTAATACTATTTATTATAGGGTTAGTGAGGCGGATTAGGGGTTAATACATTTATTATAGTAGCGCTCAGGTCCGCTCGGCAGATTAGGGGTTAATAAGTGTAGGCAGGTGTCGGCGACGTTGAGGGGGGCAGATTAGGGGTTAATAAATATAATATAGGGGTCGGCGGGGTTAGGGGCAGCAGATTAGGGGTACATAAGTATAACGTAGGTGGCGGTCGGCAGATTAGGGGTTAAAAAATTTTAATCGAGTGGCGGCGATGTGGGGGGAGCTCGGTTTAGGGGTACATAGGTAGTTTATGGGTGTTTGTGTACTTTAGAGCACAGTAGTTAAGAGCTTTATAAACCGGCGTTAGCCCAGAAAGCTCTTAACTCCTGCTATTTTCCGGCGGCTGGAGTTTTGTCGTTAGATGTCTAACGCTCACTTCAGAAACGACTCTAAATACCGGCGTTAGAAAGATCCCATTGAAAAGATAGGATATGCAATTGACGTAAGGGGATCTGCGGTATGGAAAAGTCGCGGCTGAAAAGTGAGCGTTAGACCCTTTAATCACTGACTCCAAATACCAGCGGGCGGCCAAAACCAGCGTTAGGAGCCTCTAACGCTGGTTTTCACGGCTAACGCCAAACTCCAAATCTAGGCCTAGGTGATTTTGCTGCTGAGGAGGATTATGTTTATGGTAAAGCTACTTCATTTATTGGTTGTACTGTGCACATCTGTTGCCACAGCTTTTTGTCCTTTAAGTGACATGAAACCCAAATATTTTTTTTTCATGGTGACGATAGAGCATATCATTTAAAAAAAACTTTACAATTTTATTATCTAAATTGCTTTGTTAGTTATGTATTCTTTGTTGAAAAACATACCTAGGTAGGCTCAGGAGCTGGGAGCTTACTGCTGATTGGTGGCAGCACATATATACCTCTTATCCTTGGCTTTCCAATGTGTTCAGCTAACTCCCAGTATTGCATTGCTGCTCCTTCAATAAAAGAAACAAAGAGAATGAAGCAAAATTATAATAATATAAGTAATATAAGTAAATAGGAAAGTTGTTGAAAATTGTATGCTCTATATGAACAATAAAATAAACAATTGATCCCCTTTTAAAGGCTGTCCTGGAATCCTTGAACAGAGATTTAATGAGCGGGTTTATAAGGTAGAAAATATAAATATATGCTGTGATTATAGTGAGGAAAGTTGAAAGACAATCCCTGTTAGAATACAGAGAATAGAATAAAAATATAATAATTAATACAATGTCCCTTTTATAACTAACTACAGGGAAGAGCATGAAATGATGAGAAAAATATTAGAAAGGATTGGCACTTAGTCAAGAACAATCATGTATTAGGAAATTCAGATCCACCTTATCCTAAGGTCATATATAAAAGAGCCGGTAATTTAAAATCTTTTCTGGCCCCAAGTGAATTTAAAAAGGCCCAGATTAAATATAAGGAAAAATATTTAAATGGGTGTGAAATAAAAGTTTTTTCCCTGTCTTATGTGTCACACAGGTAGGTACAGTACAAATGAAAAGACTGTATATATCCCCAATATAGGAGATTTAATTATTAGGGAAACAATGAGATGCACACAGAAGGGCGTGAGTTATATAATATGTTGTTCCTGTAATCTATTCTATTACTAATCTCCTGTAATTTATTCTATTCAGAGAGCATTTGTGTAACATAAAAAAAGGTGACCTTAATACACATTTGTATAAACATTTTAGGTTAAAACACAACAATAATCATTATGATTTTAAATTGTGGGGTCTGTGTAAGGTCCAGCCCTTGAGAATAAATTCCTGTGCAAAGAGGCAAAGCTTATATATCATTTAGATACCCTGTTTCCAAATGGGCTGAACTCAGAACTTGATATATCCCCTTTTCTAATTTGATTTGCTTTTTGTAATTTGATCAGCGCTTTTAAAATGACCTGCTATGGATTTGTAATGTTTTTTTTATCTGTTTTCCATTAATGATAATTTATTAATTTTTACTTCTTTAAGTAATTTGTATTCATCGAATATTTTTACTCAATGCTACCATTTTTATAGATATTGTATAAAAAAATCATTGATATAGATTGCATTAATGGTTAGGTTTTTAAACCACCTTAAAAAAATATGATCCCACAAATACCACCTTAAATAGAACCAATTTATAAGATCCAATGAGAGAGAACCGAAAGGTTTTTAAACATGGAGGTACTGATACAAGGCATCTTGACATAGGCCCTGTGTCTGGTGAAACTCGTAGACGTTTGTGTAAGTAAGAACAAATCTTAATTTACGCACCCCCATATACATTGAGAGATCAGCAAACCCTGAACAGACATGGTCAGTAGGCAAATCAGCAGTGGTGGTTGCACAACCCATTTAATATACTTTCAACATTCATATATTTAATCATTTAGATAATTGTCCAAAACTTAAAAAACTGAAGCTCAAGTAGCAAAACTGTTTCAGTGTTTATTTATGTTAGAGTGTTTATTCTTTATCTTGAACAATTGTGGTTTTGCACTGTCAAAGTCGGCTCTCAGAGCAACAAAGCACAACTGGGATCTAGCTGGACACATCTGGTGAGCCAATGACATACAGTATGTGTGTAGTCACCAATCCCCATTAAGCCCCAGTAGTGCATTACTGCTCTTGTTCCTACCTGCAGCATATGCATAGTGATGAAGTGGTGAGAGTGTCCAAATCCAGTGCTGATTGGCCAATGCATCACTGTTTGCGTCTATCTTTGTTTGTTTGATTTGTAATTGGAAGTTGTTTTTTGAATATAGGGCAATCTTATATATGGCTTATGCTTGGTGAAACGGCGGATATAGCATTGCATATCACAGAGGTGTATCTCTTAAATACCCCCTGGTAGCACTTGTCAAGTGTATTTTAATCTGTTAATGTTGTGTTTTTAATAAACCGGCATTTTTATCAAATATGAGACTTGTGCTACATATTGTACACACAGCTGCCGAACTTATCTGCTTTTACAGTTGGGAGATTGAAGTTCCAGAGTACCAGGAGTCAGCAAGCTGATATGCTGTAAGGTATCAGCATATGTCTTCCAGCACATGAGTGTGCTCTGTCCAAATGTGAGTACCTGTGATCCCTGTCTTGAAGTTTTACCACATTCATTGGTTGATAGTCACATGGGGAGCTTCTTTGTTGTTTGTTATTGCAGATGCTGTTTTTTTTGAATATAGGAAGATAGCAGCCTGAGGTTCTAGGTGTATATGAAGATTGTGGGACCACAAGACTTCCTTCTACTGTTTCCTCAAGATTGGACTTTGATTTTGGAGATTTTATATATCGACTGGTTGTTACATTACATTTATACTTATTTTTGCCTTATATTTCCATGTCTTATTTTACGGTTATATATTTGGTTAATTAGAGCGCCCCCTAGTTATTTTTTATGTTGATCCTTTCCTGTTCCATCATGACTGTGCCCCTGTGCACAAAGTGAGGTGCCCGAACTTACAAATGATCTTTTGACTGAAAGGGCACAGCGTTGTGGATGTTATAGCCACAAAGGGGGACAACCCCATAGTAATGAAATGGGAGGGCCAACAAGTTCATATAGGTGTGATGGTCTGGTGTCCACATAACATTGACATAGTGTAAATCACAAAGCTGTTCTACTATGCATTACTATTACTAAACATTTTATATTGAACTCTAATACTGTTTACTGTCTCTTTAATAGCTTTTTTGACTAAAATAGTTAAAATAATATATATATAATTTACAAATTTGTATTAGTATTAAAGAAAAAAGAACAATAAGGCATTTGAAAGAATTTATAAATGCAAAAACAGTTCTTGTAACTAGACTTTGTTCCCAGCCTTTATAATGCATTGATGGTTTTAATTAAATCTGGTGGGAGCAAAAGAACGTATTTGAATTTGAAATAGATGTGTATTGCATGTGACAAGATTAAAAACTATGCATTAACTGTTTGGGTGCCAGATATGGTTGCAATACACTTCTTGCAAATACATTGTATTTCTTTCTGACAGCCGAGAGGTTAAATATTTAATATTTATTTCTTCAATAAGAAATAATTTTTACTGCAGTGGAACACAGCAACATTTTGTTCAGACTTCAGAGACTAACATTTTAGTGGCTTGCAGTTTTCAGATAACAGGATTGCAAAATGATTCACTTTAGTACTCTGCATGTGTCTTTATTACTAGAGGGTTTTAATATTATAATCCAAATAATCTAAGTATAACACCTGGACCAGAAAATATCTAAAAAAATAGGTTTTAATATAGATGCTGTAGAATTTAATGGATGGTTTGCTTTATAAATGTTTAGGGGTTCAGTGACTTGCTGCATTTTGAGGTAATGCGCCTAACTCTTCATTAACAAGCAGGAGAGGAACACAACATTATTAATAAGTTTAAAGGGGCCCTGAAAAAAGATGCCATTAAAACAATTGTATATGGCAGTTATGCTAAACTTTAGGGACATACATACATGATTTGTAAAAACATCTCATTATTGCACTATTACTTGCATATAACTGTGTTTAGCCCCTGTAATGTGGTAACACATAGAAAAAGTCAGTTCTAGAGCAGCAATGCATTACTGGGGGCTAGCTGAACACATCTTATGAGCCAATGACTAAAGGCATATATGTGTAGCCAACAACAACCAGCTAACTCTTAGCAGTGGCATTCCCAGATACCACATATGGGGGGGGGGGCATTCAAACAAAAGTAGGGAGGTCACTGCCAAAGACTTGGAAGCATCATTGGTGGAGTGGAGGTAGGAAAACACTATACTGGGAGGGATAATCACTTATAGGAAACACATAGGAGAAGCCATTATGCAGGGGTGCTAGTGCCTCCTAGGGCCCCTAGTGCCTCCTAGGGCCCCCCCCCCCCAGAGGAGCTTATTGCTTTGGTAAGTGCTTTTCAAGTAGCACATATGCTTTTAAATTAGGGATACTGAGAAAAATTAGGGATACTGAGAGAACAAAATTGAAAGTTAGAATTGCACACATGGGGGCCGATTTATCAATGTCTGTCAAACATGATACGCTGTAGCGTATCATGTCTGACAGACATCGCTGAATGCCGACAGAGCTGTTTGGGAGAGATCAAGGAGGGATCAGGGGTGGGAGGTGTCAAGTGGAAGGTCATTTCTACACTACAGCTAAAATTAACCTTATAAGCTTCCTGATTAACCCATTCACTGCTGGGAATAATAGAAGTGTGGTGAGCAGCTGCAATTAGCGACCTTCTAATTACCAGAAAGCAATGGCAAAGCCATGTATAGCTGCTATTTCTGAACCAAAGGGATCACAAAGAAGCTTTTACAACCATTTGTGTTATGATAGCACGAGCAGAATGTAAAACATTTCAGTGAGAAACTTAAAGTTTTTTTTTTTTATATATGATTGCATTTGGCTGTGAAGTGGTGGCATCAAATATACAAAAATGTGCCTAAATCAATACCTTGGCTTCTCTACTTAAAAAAAATATAGTTTTGATAGGTAAATAAAAAACTGGCTAAGGGTTTAACTCAAAGTAGATAGGCAAACACAAATGAAGTACTACATAGAGCTAACCTATATTATATAGGTACATGTATTGTATCTACATTAGGATCATTTTATGGTACGATAATTAACCTATACTGGTGGATTCCATTGCAATTAACACTATACAACAGAAATTATGTCAACATTAACTCTACACAAAGCCAGACTTCTTGCATAATTAATCTTACACCATGCTTAACCACCAAAGCAATAAATCCTGAACTCTCTGAACTCTAACTAATGCAACATATTTTACAAGTCAAGTTTTACTGTGATTATTCAGTCATCTGCTTCAAATGTATTGTATACACTTACCCTGCAACATACAGTATATGTTGCCAGTTAGGTATTTCTGTGATTATCCAGTCATCTGCTTCAACTGTATTGTATACCCTGACCTTGAAACATTTTTGTTACCAACCAAGTATTAGTGTGATTATCCAGTTTTCTGCCACAGCAATATTGTACATTCTGAATACTGCAAAATATCTCAATTACCAGTTAACTATTACTGTAATTTCCAGTCTTCTGCTACAACCATATTGTGTACGCTGAATCATGAAGCATATCTCAGTTACCAGGATGTGTCTATCAAGTCTCCAGTTATATTTCACCTGCACCCGAAAAGGCTTCGGATAACAGTCAAGCACGTAGTGTTACAGCTCCAAACTAGCCATGGAAGTGCTGCGGCTCCAAAACAAGGCTGCTAAGACCTGGAGTGCGTATTACAGTGGGGGGTCATTCTGCTAGTACCAGCATATACACACAAAGTCATCCATTCTCATAGTGTGCAATATAAAAATACAAGCTTTAATAAACTGTGTATCTCCAGTTATATACTCTGATACTCAATAATACTTGTTTTCTATGGAGTTTGAATGTGTTGATCTTTGAATTGATGTTTTATTTCCAGTTCCTTAATCCTACAGTGGATCTCTATAATTTTGAATCACAGAAATTAAATTATTGATGTCATGGATACTGATTCACAGGTCAAAAGTTTGTATTTACAATTCGCTACCAATGCCTTAAGGGTCTGCCTCCTGAACGGTTATACAACAGATCATGACATAGAGACCGTCAAGCCTTGCTGCACCTGAGACTAGTGCCAAGTCTGTCTTCAGATACCAGCTTCAGTCTGTATAGTTACTGCTCAGCCTCAGCTGTAACCTACTGTGATGAACCAAGGTTATCCAACCCTGCGCCAGTCACTTATTTGGCACAGAAAGGGTTTTCAGCCCCTTTTCTGTCACCTATAGGTCACAATCTAGCCACACCAGGCAAGCTTGTGATTCAGTTTAGTGGGTGCAAGAGTTAATTTGCACTCCCTTAATCTGTACTAGACGTAAGAGAAATGCCCAACACTCCCTTTTCAATGTCAACCACAATAAACTATAAATCTTATAGCTCAAATGCTGCCACCACTTAAAATTTATTAAAGGGAAAATCTTAAGGAAAAACCCCAGACTTTACACATTAACTCTAGAAATACAATTTAGCAGAAAATAATCTAAATTATACAGTTCTAATATTCCAGTCTCTTTCAGTAACGTGGTTCAATTATTAGACAAAGGCCAAACTTAATAAAGGAATTATTTATTATGCCAAAAATATTATGCACAATGCATTATTAATAAAAAGTTGTTACAAATAAAATTACACACGCAAACAGTGTTTTAAAATAAAAAGGAGAAAAACATAATTGAATACTTTACTAGGTTCAAGATCTGCGCCAGGGGAATGGCATAAGAAGATGGCTCCTTACTCTGTACAGCAGCTCCCCTTGTAAGAATGACAATCTTATTGTTAAAAAATAAGATTCTTAAACCCTACTTTTCAGAGATCAGGTTGCTTAACCACACCCTCCTGGGCGGGCTAAGAAACCCCCCTGTCTTTTCAACCTTAAATAGACTAATTTCTTGCCTGAATTTATACAATCCATTATCATTCCTGCTAGGTAAGAAATTTCTATATTTACATATTTAGAACCTTTTTAGTTTTATCGTTTTGATATCAAATATGCCATAGGTTGTCATATTTACCTTCCGTTAAGGTTATAACACTTTTAACCCACATATGTACATAATATACCAATAACCTGTCAGTGACCTGGTCAGTTTTTGTAATGAAGGGCCTGTTTTGCATCAGGCATTCTAATGACAGCTTAAGCCATAAACTTTATCCTGTGTATCTCTGTGACTAAGAGTTTCAGTGACTTTATGACCCAATGCATACACACTAACATTTGGTGGCTATTTAGGGGGTTCTGGCACTTCAAAGAAAATACAAACACAATTCTTCTTGAAAACAAAAAACTGTTTTGAGTGCCAGCTACACACAGTTAACTCCTTAGCAGCTGAATCCTGAGATATTTGCGACACCTACCATAGTCCATCCTCTGCTGTTTCCTGTGTTAAAGCAACACTTACACTGGCCTTGACACCACTATCCTCCTTGTGTTCCTGTGACACCAGTCTCTGTACTGTTCTTTAGCTCATTATGCCTAAGGGTAAGAAAGCAAAACTAAGCCCCATTTCATGAACAAGAATTTCATGCCTAACTCAATGTCAGGTGGAGAGACAAGGAGTTTAGAAAAATACCCATACAAAGAATAGGTACATCATGGAGTAACCCAGGAGTTAAGGTGGAGATAAAAGTCACAACCAGCCTGAAGCTCTGGATGTAGTCCGGACTGTACAGTGCTATATAAATCTGGAGCTACTAAGCAAGTGAAAATAGTACTGGTAAAGGAAACAATCCGATGTAGTACAGGTAACAGGCACAAGGTATGAGTTTTGAGCATAGTTGAGGTCACAATCCTGGTCAGTAAAAAGAAGTCAAACAATCCAGTGAGGTGCAAGGGGATGAAGCAAAGCATAGTCAAAGTCTAGTTCAGAAATCAAAGTAAACAACAAATCCAACAAAGTAGCAAGGGACATAAAAAAAGCAGTTTCCAGAATCCAAATCCAAGTCTGTAACAGAGAGAAATCCAAATAGCAATACATAGCACACCCTGAGTAGCAACTCAATAAATGGGCAATGACTGTTGGAAGGACTGGGTTTATATAACCAGAGAGTAATTGTCAATTACCCGTAGCTGCAGGCAGGTGGAGCTAAATTGCAGAAAACACAAAACTAACTTGGCAAAGAAACAGGCTGCAGTCCAAGTGCAAGGATAACACTTAATAAAAATAATAGCCCAAGAAGCTGAGGTCTCATGTTCAATCTCAGGGTGTGACAAAGAGCCTGTAAGCAAATACAACTCTGCAAATGATCTTCACTCTCCAGACCCGACATTAAATATTAGCTCTATACCACGTTATGCCCCCAATGCTAATACTCTAAATCAGCCTGGGCCACACAATAAACACTCTTATGCTACCCAACCTCCCAATGCATTCACACCATGCAGTTAGACCCCAATTACAGTTAATATGATATAACCTGGGCATCTTAACAAACCTAAACCACACCAAAACCACCAGTTAACTTCCACAAATCCCATCACCTTAACCCAAAATCTCAAATCGTCATCACATCAATTACTTGATTTAGCAATCTGAAGGTAGAAGGTTTTAATGATAACGTCATGTAGGGGGCTCTTTAGTTGTGTTCCATGGTGGAGATGCAATACATTTATTATTTATTTGACTAAAGTCATTGCTATGAAGATGATATCATGTTCAAAATTACTTGAGCATCACTTCCTCTATATTTTCTAAAGATTTAATATTATGTGCCCAGTACTCAAACTTATCATATGAAAAACAAAACTGATTGCTAAGAAATTAAAACAATTAATACTGGAACCACTTTGGAAACACCATTGTAAGAGTAAAATATTCTAATGTCTCACTAGATAAAATACACAGTGATGATGAGACCTTGGAGACAAGAATAGGGGTCTGATCAAGGGCCTTTAATTGGTATAGATCAATTTTTCACGTACACTAATTGAAAGCTTAGGGAATTCTTTAAAAAAAATCCTATTGTCCATGTGAATTATATTGTCTTGCGGTCTTGTTTTGCAGTTAACAAGCTGACAAAGTTTTGGGCTGTTTTAGAGGGGTGTTTTTTTCTAGTTTTACTTTGTTCTGTAGCTCCTTCAAGGCAAGTTGTGATGCTGTTATCCACCAGAGTGAGCAAATGGTTAATCAGTAAATGCATCTCCAGTGATGATAATGGACAATAATTTGCAACATGTAGATTTGACAAGGGCGAGTACAAATCTATTTGAATTATGCTATTATCAAGTTGTGATGTTTATTGTGTTGGTGGGTCCTGTTAAAGGTTTAATGAAATGGTGAGCTCTGTTATAAGATTAGTGGAGTCCAACTGTAGGCTTAATATGGGGTAGAGTGTGCCAATATAGGGTTAATATTTTTATTTTATTTAGGGATGTAGAGTTAAAGAGACGTGAAATACTTTGTGATTGCAATATAAAATGTTTAAAAGGACAGTAAACACCTATTTTGTTTTTCATACTCTCCCCAGAGAGGCCAAAAATGCTGAGTAAGTGCAAATCAATAGCTGGTTTAGACAATAGTAAGCATTGTGAAGAAAACCTCGGTTGTTTTTAAGGCCTCTTTAGGGAGTTTGGGGTAAGCACAATGGGGCATATTTATCAAGCTCCGTATGGAGCTTGATGCCCCTTGTTTCTGTCGAACCGCTGCTCCATAACTTGTCCACCTGCTCTGAGGTCGCGGACAGATCTCAACCAGATCTAATACAATTGGGCTGATTGACACCCCCTGATAGCGGCCGATTGGCTGCGAATCTGCACGGGGCGGCATTGCACCAGCAGTTCACAAGAACTTCTGGTGCAATGATAAATGCCGACAGCGTATGCTTTTGGCATTTATCGATGTGCGGCGGACATGATCCGCTACTTCGCACAATGATAAATATGCCTCAATGTATCATTATTTATTCCGAAAAGATACCATATACCTAATTTAAGAACAGTGTTTTATAATCAGTTAACATATGACTTAAAAGTTGATTTCTGTGTTGCAAAAATCTCCAACACTGTTGTAAAGTTTTACAGAAACTTTCAATCTTTCAAGAAGCCTTTTAGAAAATATCTCCATTAGCAAACTTTTATTGTAATGTTTTAGTACAGATTAGTTCATTTGAACTTCAGAAAAAAAAGCCCCGGGCAAAGCGTTTCCTTTCTCAGAGCTGAAATTTGCCAAATGGTCAGATGTAACGTCTATTTCAATTGTTTTTATTTTTTTTTACTTTATTGCTTTGTCACCATATGGGCAAAATGCTTAATAAAATCCTGTTGCTATCTAATCTAAATGAATTGCTTGTTTGTTTTTTCCAATAATACCTTATACGTATTGTATGCAGACATACAGGGAAACGAGAGAAAGAAATTCTATATTAATACTAAAAAATAGCAGTAAATAAACAAAAAATACAGTTTTACCCAAAAGTCATGCAATATATTAAAGGGACATAAAAATGCAAAATAAATATATTCTTTAATGCATTAGAACATTTTGGGATTAATCAAAATATATTTGGCATTTTTTCCCCCAGCAGGTTTTCAGTCTATAAATGGCACTTTTCGATTTGAAGCATTCACAATGGCAGGTTTTCAGCTCATCAATAAAGTATCCTATGGCCCCTATTTAAGAAAGTCTGGCGGACCTGATCTGACAGTGCGGATCAGGTCCGCCAGACCTTGCTGAATATGGCTAGCAATACGCTCGCCGTATTCAGCATTGCACCTGCAGCTCACAAGAGCTGCTGGTGCAATGCCGCCCCCTGCAGACTCGCGGCCAATGGGCCGCCAGCAGGGGGGTGTCAATCAACCCGATCATACTCGATTGGGTTGATTTCCGGCGATGTCTGTCCGCCTGCTCAGAGAAGGCGGACAGGTTATGGAACAGTGGTCTTTGTGACCGCTGCTTTATAACTGCCGTTCGGAGCTTGATAGATAGGCCCCTATATATATAACATGGGACAGTCCTGGTCAAGGTGATCACAAACCAATTTCTCTAAACTTTTCAACAGCTTTTTGGGACCATTTTGCACTTAACAAATGTGACACTAAAATGACTTGATACAGTGTAAAATAGCCATTTCATTTGTGAGTATTCCAAAATTAATTGAAATAATTCTATAATATTTTGCATATGGTGCTAAAATGGCCACAAACTCCATTTTATATGTATATAGATATCAAAATAACAAGAGTATTGCATTGAGCAATGATTTTTTATTGGACTAACTATACATTTATAAGTTGGCAAGCTTTCGGGAGAGTTCCTTCCTTTATCAAGTCTAAAGCAATACTGACCAATTCAATGGAATTTACAGATTGTATCTTAAAACACAGAATAGCTAAGAAGACAGTGCAGGGAGAAGAGGGGTGTCATAAAAATCATGAGGGGGGCTTAGGTAACAGGCAGACAGTGTCCAGTGTAGGAGAACAGACAGGGGAAATATATAGCTATACATAGAGCATAAGGAAAACGAAAATATACACAATATAAAAATATATACAAATGTGTTAACAAACTAAGAACTAATACTCTCCTTTTAGGGTAGACCGCAGCCTTCTTACAGTCTCTACTCTGGGACTCTGGGATCTATTCAGAATATTGTTTTATACAAAATATAACTAAAGTTTCTTAAAAACACTTATATGTATAGCACCTATCTTATTTCAAATGTTTGTATCTAATGGGATATAACTTTTAATTTGCACATAAATAGCGGTTATGTTTGTCTTGATATTCGTCACATAAAATGAAGACTGTTCATTTTCATTTTATTTTACAGAAATATATTCTTTGGGACTTTTAATGTTAAAGACATTTTCCATACGAAAACGGACCAATCAGGAATCATCCTATTCACAATACACAGATGCTATACAGTCGCAATTGGATTGGACATCAATATCATGTGATCACAGATCCGGACCAATTGAGGAGCATCATCACAACTTCTAAACGTCACTGTCTTTGTCTTGCGAGGTTCCATTACGATTGGACATACAAATCACATGATATTATATCGGACTTGAATTAGAACTTCATGCTAGGAACTAGCTGTTTGAGGACTCATAAGAAACATATTTTTTGATTGGATAGCGTAACGAAACTGAAATTTGATTGGTTAAATTCCGTATTGATGTTGAACTAAAAATACAAAATCGTTAAATTTATTTAAAAAATCGGCATTATGATTATAGATTACTTTGATTTGAAAGTTAGTTCACTATCAATATATTATTGTTTATATTATTGTTTTTATTTTAAAGTGCTATGTAAATCCAACTTCCTGCTCAGAACAGGAAATTGGATAATCAGTGCATCTGTATATAAACCGGCTTGTCAGATACAGCAGACATATTCAGTTATTTGTCTTTACCATTTTTATTCTTGTTTTTAAATTTTGCTCTTGATAAAGATGTTTAAACGTTGAAACGCGTTGAGCTATTAAAAAACATATCTTTTTATGAAAGTTGAAAGACTGCTGACTTCTTTCTTCGCTGTAACAAGCAGGAAGTTACTACTTTGTCCTTTGTACACTGGATTATTTGTCTTTCGAGTCTCCATCTATTTACAGCCAAATAGCAGGCTCCATATGAAAACAGCATACCTTATTTTGGAGACATACGTTCTTGAAGCTGAACTACTGCAGCATATGGAGTGAGTATACTGCACCCATATTTATCTGGTAGCTATATATACTTCAAGCCCTGTTTTTCTCATCATCATTAGAGAAAAAAAATCACTTTACAGACGAGCGCCATACATAGAACATATACTGACATAAAGTTATATATCAACATTGAATCAATATCTATAAATATGTGAAATTGTATATACAGGGGGAATACAAAAGTTAAAAAAGACAAAAGTGTGGACATAGGCTTACCACATTTAGTCCAGAATTAAACAGGTTGAAGTGCATTATCATTTTCATTTCAAAGGTTTTTCTTTCCATGGTGTTTTTGAAGTTGCCTCTGAGAATTTTGATTTTGAGATTTTGGATGGAGTGGTCAGGTTGGGTGAAATGGTGACCAACAGGGGTGCAGTATTTCGTTTCACAGTGGTTTTTAATTGAGTGTCTGTGTAAGTTCATTCGAAGGTGCAGTTTTTGGCTTGTTTCTCCAATATAGCATCCCATTTCACATGCAGTGCAATATATCATGTATACCACATTTGCAGATATACATGAATATTCCCCTTTAATGTTATAAGATTTATTATTGTGATTTGACTACTAGTGGGATACGTGATATGTTTTTCTTCTCCCTGTATTGTAGTAAGTGTTCACGTGGAGTATTGAGGGCAGAGTTAATTTTTTTATTTATAATCCTTGTTTTGTAACCTTTTTCTCTGAATGATTGGGACAGTGTGATGAGGTGTTTGTCACGGTCCTTGGTATCTGAGCAAATTCTGTGGTATCTTGTAGCCTGACTGTAGATTATGGATTTTTTAATGTGATTGGGGTGGGAGCTGTGGAGGTAGCTGCATCTATCTGTTGGTTTCCTGTATACAGATGAGTGCAGTTTTCCATTTGTGATGGATATTGTTGTATCCAGGAAGCTGACACAGTCTCTAGAAAAGTTCATTTTAAGCTTGATTGATGCATGAAATAGATTAAATGATTTATGAAAATGTTCAAGGTTTTTTTCTCCTTCTGTCCATATGATGAAAATATCATCGATGTAGCGAAAGTATTTGAAGGGTTTGTGAGGGTGAGTGGCTAGGAATCTCTGCTCTAAGTCAGCCATGAAGAGGTTTGCGTACTGTGGTGCCATTTTGGTGCCCATGGCTGTTCCCATGGTTTGTAAGTAGATGGAGTGGTTGAAGATGAAATAATTGTGAGTAAGAATAAATTCTGTAAGTTTACTGACTGTAGAAGCACTATATGTCTGGTTAGGGCTGTTGGAGGAAAGAAAGTTTAAGCAGGCATCAATACCATCTTTATGTGGAATATTGCTGTACAGGGATTACACATCCATTGTCACAAGTATAGCATCCTCTGGCAATTCTGTTATCTGGCTGATTTTGTTAAGAAAATCAGTGGTGTCTTTTATAAAGCTAGTGGTGTTAATAACTAATGGCTTAAGAATATTCTCCACTAGGCCCGATAGTTGCTCAGTCAGAGTGTCCATGCCTGTTATTATTGGTCTTCCTGGGTTCCCTGGTTTGTGGATTTTTGGGAGCATGTAGAATGTCCCTATGCTAGGGTTAGAGGGAACCAGTTTGTCCAGTTTATGTTGCGTGTGTTTAGGGAATGTTTTAATTAGTTTTCTAAGTTGCAAAGTGTATTCCTGGGTGGGGTCCTTTTCCAGTTTTTTGTAATAAGTTTGATCTGATAATTGTCTATTTCCCTCTGTGATGTAGTCCTGTGTATTCATGATCACCACTGCTCCTCCCTTGTCCGCAGGCTTAATGGTAATATTTTCATTATTTCTTAAGTTTTTTATAGCGTTTTTTTCTAAGTGTGAGAGGTTATACATTATTTTTTTCCTGCTGTGTGTTGAGCAGAGATGCAGTTCTCAACCGGAAGCTTTCAATATAGCTGTCCAATTTTGTGTTGCGTCCTGGTGCAGGTGTGAAGATTGTGTTCTTTTTCTTTTCATTTTAGTCCTCCCTAGTGCTGGTATTTTCTTTGTCATAGAAGAATTCTTTTAGCCGCAATCTCCTGAAGAATTCTTCTAAGTCTGAGTACAGTTGGATTTTGTCTAGATTTGTACTTGGACAGAATGATAATCCTTTACACATTACTGATATCTCTGGCCCTGACAGGTGGTAGTTTGAAAGGTTCCCAATCCCTGAGTTTTCTGTGTGGTTTTCTTGGTTGGTGACAGTTTGTGTTTTAAATGAGGTGCTGTTATTGTCTGTGGACGTTTGGTCATTTGTTGTTGTAGTTGATCTGTCACATGGATATTTATACATGTATATATGAATATATGGTCAAGATTTAATAATCCTTTATTTAACACTTTCAAATAGTCTGCTGGTAGGGGGCAGGTCAGAAAATAACATATGTATATGTGTTTAATAGAGATACATGTGTTCACTTGTACTGCTAACGAGATATGCGGGAAAGGCAGCATCATTGAAATTACAAGCACAAAATCTAAAAATGGCATTAAAGGGACACTGAACCCAAATTTTGTCTTTCGCAATTCAGATAGAGCATGCAATTTTAATCAACTTTCTAATTTACTTTTATTATCAATTGTTCTTCGTTCTCTTGCTCTCTTTATTTGAAAAGAAGGCAACTAATCTTTTTTGGGGTTTCAGTACTCTGGACAGCACTTTTTTATTGGTGGATGAATTTATCCACCAATCAGCAAGGAAAACCCAGGTTGTTCACAAAAAATGGGCCGGCATCTAAGCTTATTCTTGCATTTCAAATAAATATACCAAGAGAATGAAGAAAATTTGATAATAGGAGTAAATTAGAAAGTTGATTAAAATATAATGCTCTATCTGAATCTTGAAAGACAAAAATTGTGTTCAGTGTCCCTTTAAGGAATCCCATTCTGAAAATCTTTATTTTTATTTCATACTTGCATTCTTGTAATTGTAACTTACAGTAATTTCATTTCTTAAATAAGCTGTCGACGCCAATAGCAATAGCAATAGCACTGTCATGAACATAATTTAACCATTTGGGGCTCGATCCGATAAAAATCGTCGCCCGCAAAAGCTGGCGACGCCAATATTTGCGCTGGTTTGGTATCCTATATACGGCGTAACCTAGAAGTTACGCGTGTATATTTCTGCCGTCGCCCGTAGTTTTTTGGGCCATAGGCAGGTATACCAAACCAGCGCAGTTTGGTATCCAATATACAGCGTAAGGACTTACATGGCGAAAATGGAGAAATCTTACTCTGACTATTGGAGCCCCATAACTACCTAAACTACCTGCAAAATAAAACCTAACACCTAACGCATGCGCAATGTCTATCTACCTGTCAACCGCGATCCCCCGCCGCAATCCCTAATAAAGTATTTAACCCCTAAACCGCCGTTCCCGGACCCCACCACAATCCACATAAACTAACCCCCTCCTGTGAGCCCCTAAAACCGCCACCATCTAACTGATCTATCCCCTAATGTGAACCCCTAAAACCGCCGCCATCTACCTGATCTATCCCCTAATGTGAACCCCTTACACCGCCGCCATCTACCTTATCTATCCCCTAATCTGACCCCTTACACCGCCGCCACCTATATAAAAATTATTAACCCCTAATCTAATCCCCCTATACCGCCGCCAGCTATATTAATATTATTAACCCCTAATCTCATCCCCCTAAAATAATTATCTCTATTACCAGCCCTTAAAAGGGCCTTTTGCTGGGTTTTGCCCCAAAGTAAACAGCTCTTTTGCCCTATAACCTGTCCTCCCTACACCGCCGCCACCTATATTAATAGTATTAACCCCTAATGTAAGCCCCTTACACCGCCGCCATCTATATTAAAATTATTAACCCATAATTTAATCTACCTACCCCGCCGCCAGCTATATTATCTATATTAACCCTAAGTATATTATAGTTAATATAGTTATTACATTATATATATTAATTATATTAACCCTAATTATATTAGGGTTAATATAGTTAATATAGTTACTATAGTATTTATATTAACTATATTAACTCTATCTAACCCTAACACCCCTAACTAAATTCTTATTAAATAAATCTAATTCATATTATATACTAAAATATTCCTATTTAAATCTAAATACTTACCTATAAAATAAACCCTAAGATAGCTACAATATAATTAATAATAATAATAATAAAAATAATAATGTTAGGGTTTATATTTATTTTACAGGTAAATTGTTAACTATTTTAACTAGGTATAATAGCTATTAAATAGTTATTAACTATTTAATAGCTACCTAGTTAAAATAATTACCCAATTACCTGTAAAATAAATCCTAACCTAAGTTACAAATACACCTACACTATCAATAAATTAAATAAACTACAAATATCTATCTAAAAATACAATTAAATAAACTAAACTAAATTACAAAAAAACAAAACACTAAATTACCAACAATAAAAAAAAGATTACAAGATTTTTAAGCTAATTACACCTATTCTAAGCCCTCTAATAAAATAATAAAGCCCCCCAAAATAAAAAAAAAATTCCCTACCCTATTCTAAATTAAACAAGTTCAAAGCTCTTTTACCTTACCAGCCCTTAAAAGGGCCTTTTGCGGGGCATGCCCCAAAGAAAACTGCTCTTTTGCCTGAAAAAAAAACACAATACCACCCCCCAACATTACAACCCACCACCCACATACCCCTAGTTGTTCAAATGACTCAACCCATCTGACACAGGGTACTATGTTGTAGGTATATTTAAAGAACTAACAACCTAGGTGTTTGTATCTTGATAACCACCCCTTATAGTGGTATCTGTTCTACTGTTATTGGGTTCTCTAATAGTGAGAGACTTACGGGTACAATTAGTGTCAGTTTGTGACCGCTTCCTCCTATACCAAAATAGATTACTGCCGAACACACGGAGGATAAAAGAGATTGTGAATTACGCTCCGCATATGACAGCTGAGCGCTGTATCATATGGTAGTTTGTATTGGCTATGATAACGGCACACTTTCCTGACACCGGGTATTACACTCGGAATGTAGGGGATGTTACAGCGAATCCAACGCTATAAATCAGATTAACACGCCCTTAGTGGTTTCACAATATATGTTTAATGTTGTGAATAATAATAACCAGACGTTGGGTACAATACTTCTACATTATATAACGTACAAATAGGGGCTCAATATACAATATTTACTTATGGTCATAGTGAGTCAGTGGACTCAGTTATCTGACTCAATCCTTGAGTGTTTTACAAGTTGCAAACATCAACTGATATATCTGACTTCAAGCTATATTCACCCAATAAATTGATGTTACAGTTACTGTCACTACTGACTAATAAGGTCTCACATATTTGATAATTAACCCACGCTCCATCTCCTCCCCCTTACCACTAGATCTATAGAAAGTAATCCTTTATGATTCTGGTTTTTGAGAACGCCTTGTGCCTTCCCATACATAAGTGAAACCTATGCATGTATTGAGCAGGGAAAATGTGTCTAGTTCTTGATACATTTTTTTCCTGACTTGATATATTTTATGAAATTTAGATTTTATGAGTGACATCTCTATGTCATGTTAAGCACACCCTATTATCCTACTGTATTTAAGCTATACCCTTATCATTTAGTGGCAAGTAGTATACATATATACGGTGTTATTATTTTTGTAATAGAATGAGTACTATTTTCTAGCACTACCATTTTGGAATACTGTTTTCCAATTAATATTGATATAAATGGGACTTGTGCTACCTGCACTAATTTACGTTGCTAAATATAATTGATACAGTAATAGGGTGGTACTTAATTTTAATAATTTTTCTTTTTAATATTTTATATTAATAAAAGTTATGTTTTAAGTTATGTCTCTCATGCCTATCCTCTATTTGATTCTCTAAGACTCTCACCCCAGTGTTCCCCAAGTGTGCCCTCCTGTCCTCCTCTTTTTTGTATAACAATTTACTTTTGGTATCAAGGCACTGCCTATTGTTACACAAAGATTTGTTTCATTAGGAAATTTGTGAGAGCCTTTATTTTTGTTCCCCCTCCTAACTCCCCTTAGGGGAGTTCCTTCCTATATTTTTAAAAGTGAATCAGAAATCAGAAAAATCATGTTAAGAATAATTGTCATTTACAATATCTAGAACCTATGTCTCTATCTTCTTACAGTAATAGAAATTTTGCAAAGATAAACCTTGTTCAGTACAGCGAGGTTTGGAACATTTTGTAACGTGTTTTATAATGTTGGATCTCAACTGCCGTAAAAGTATGAATGTTTCACTCTAAAATACAGACTATTATTTCAGCATAGGCTGTGATGATTCAGAGTGAGTTTTAATTTATGATGAATTGAAGTCTGAGAATATATATATATAGTAATAAGCTACTATTAATGTGTAGCAATATTCCAATCAATAACTGCAAAGGAAGTTCAATAACTTTGAATTAGTATTCAGAAATGATAATCAGTGAATTTCAGTATTGAGACTTAGGTTTAGATAGGGAGCAAGAAATGTGGACTAGCCACTGTAAACGCTGATAGTAATAGTAACCGTCTAGTATGTAGTGAGAGAGAACACAGAAACTTGCAGCTGCTGACAGGGGCGTGTCAGGTACACAGGAGTTCCCCAGCTGATGACGTCAGAGCTGTTCCGTAGCGTTACAGTGAAACCGGCTTGTTACAAATGTTATATTGAAACAAAAGTAGCGATATGCTAGTATTTGCAGTAAATAGATCAGTTAACTGTGTGGAAGCAACTTAAGAATTTATTTTACTTGCGGTTACTCCTTGAAAGTCCCGGTTTGTCCTGCTTGCAGGTGTCTGATGAAACAGATCCAATCCTCAGGGTAAAAGCTTGTGTTGGCTGTAGAGCAAACAATAAGTAACTTAGATGAATTAATTCCGTTCACTGGGAAAGTTGTTTATAGGAGCAGTTCCTGCTGGTAATTGTAAATCTAATAACTTGTACTAGCATATATCTTCAATTCATGAATTAATACACAGGATAAGAAATGGATGCACAGAGCTTAGCTGATATGAACTTAATAACTAAGCACTTGTTTGGGGCGGAGACATGACTTAAATAGAGGTGGAAGGTGAGCTGTAGAAAAAAAAAAGGAAAACCAGGAGCGGAATCCTTACACGTCCCCCCCCCTCAAGCAAGCCGACCACGGCTGGATGTTTAGGTCTGTGTGGAAAACGTCTATGGAAACGTGCAACAAGCCTCGTAGCATCAATATGGGTATGAGGTTCCCAGGAGTCTTCGTCAGATGAAAACCCTTTCCATCTTACAAGATACTGAAGTTCACCATTACAGTATCTTGAATCCAGGAGATCCTGAACTTCATACATGTTTGTGTCCAGGCATACCGGATCAGGAGGAAGGAGAGGTGTAGGAGGGTGTTGACCTGTATAAGGCTTAAGCAAAGAGACATGGAAGGTGGGGTGTATTACCAAAGTATCAGGTAGATCCAAGGTAACTGCATTCTCATTTACTATGTGAGTGATCTTGAATGGGCCTATGAATAGACTAGCCAATTTCTTCTTGGGAAGATGTAACTTGATATTTTTTGTTGACAACCATACAAAGTCCCCTATTTCATACTTTGGAGCAACTCTTCGTCGTAAGTCATAATACTTTTTCTGAGATGCTTGTGCATGCTGTATGTTTGTACATAAATGATGGAAGTTTTCTGATAGGCGTTGTAATAATTCGTCAACAGATGGTGTATTTTCAGAAGAGGAGTGCTGAAAATTGAATCTAGGATTGAAACCGTAGTTAGCAAAGAAGGGAGAGTAATTGGTGGTACTGTTGATAGTGTTATTGTAGGAAAATTCTGCCATAGCAAGAAAAGATGACCATTTATGTTGATGGTATGAACAGTAACAACGTAAGTATTGTTCGAGCCATTGGTTCAATCTTTCAGTTTGTCCGTTCGTTTGCGGGTGGAAGGCAGTACTTAGCCGTTGTTCAATTTGTAGAGTTGTAGTGAGTGTTTTCCAAAACCTTGAGGTAAATTGGCTACCTCTGTCTGTGAACAAAACAGTAGGTAAACCATGATGCCTTACAACGTTGTTTAGAAACAAATGTGCAGTTTCTGAGGAAGTAGGTAACTTGTGGTAAGCAATGAAATGTGCCATTTTAGTAAAGTGGTCAGTAACGACTAAAATGGTGGTGAAACCAGAGCTTGGCGGTAGTTCTACGATAAAATCCATGCCAATGTGAGCCCAGGGTGAATTGGGTATGTCCAAAGGCATGAGGAGTCCGTACGGAGGTCTTCTCTCGGGTTTGGATATTGAGCAAGTATTACACTGCTGAATATAAAGCTTGATAGAATTTTCCATGGATGGCCACCAGTAAGTTCTGCTTACTAATTCCTTAGTGCGTCTGATACCTACATGACCAAGTAAGGGAGGATCATGGTGTTCTTTAATTATTTTTGCTCTGAGTGGTTCAGGTACGTAAATCTGAGAACCATGAAAATATAACCCATCTTTCTTAGTTAAGGAGTTCAGAAGCGTTTGTTTTTCCAAACCTAAGGCGGCTTCATAGTCTGGAACTGATATAGATAGTGAAGCGAGAAATTTAGTAGGTGGGAGGATACAACTAGGTGTATATTCAGGAATAGGTCTAGGATCTCTGCGGGAGAGGGCATCTGCCTTTCCATTTTTCGATCCAGGTCTATACAAAATCTGGAAGTCAAAACGACTGAAGAAGAGGCTCCATCTAACCTGTCTTCCAGATAAAGTTTTGTTGTTCTGTAGAAATTCAAGGTTACGATGGTCTGTATATATTATGATGGGATGAGATGTACTTTCCAGGAGATGTCTCCAAAATTCCAAAGCTCTTTTGATGGCCAGTAATTCTTTATCCCCTATGGAGTAATTCATTTCTGCAGAGGACATAATTTTTGAGAAGAAGCCGATAGGGAATAGAGGTTCTTTGAGTGTCTTACGTTGTGATAAGACTGCACCGAGTGCATAGTCTGAAGAATCCACTTCCAATATATATTGCAGGTCGGGATCAGGATACTTTAAAATAGGAGCTGAGGAAAAAGACTCCTTGAGGAAACTGAAGTCATCAGCAGCTTCTTTCGACCATCGGAACACGCAATTGGAGCTGGTAAGTTTGGTAAGGGGTTTCGAAATACTCGAAAAATTTCGGATGAATTTCCTGTAATAATTACTGAATCCAAGGAATTTTTGTAGATCCTTTCTGTTCTGAGGAGTTGGCCATGATTTTACTGCCTCAACTTTTCCCTCTTGCATTTGAATGCCTTCAGGGCTGATGGAATAACCCAGGAAATCTATCGTTGTAGTATGAAAAATGCATTTTTCCAGTTTGGCATAGAGTCGGTGAACCTGGAGACGAGATAAAACCCAACTAACGTGTTTGATGTGGTCAGTAGTATTGGAGGAATAAATAAAAATGTCATCTAAATAAACTATGACACAAATATCGAGTAAATCATGAAAAATGTCATTTATAAAGAATTGGAAGGTTGCTGGTGCATTGGTGAGTCCGAAAGGCATAACTAGGTATTCATACAACCCATATCTTGTTCTAAAAGCCGTGAGCCATTCATCCCCCTCTCTGATGCGTACAAGATTGTATGCTCCCCTCAGATCCAATTTAGTATAGATAGTAGCATGTCTTAGTCTCTCTATGAGTTCCGGAATGAGTGGAAGTGGGTAGCGATTTTTTATGGTGATCTTATTTAGTTGTCTAAAATCGATAATAGGGCGTAAAGAGTTGTCCTTGTTTCGAACAAAAAACATATCAGCACCGGCTGGTGAGACAGAAGGACGAATGAATCCTTTCTTCAAGTTCTCATCTAAGTAGCTTTTCAGGTGGTCTAATTCGGATTGACATAGAGGATATAAATGTCCTATGGGTGGAGTTGTACCTGGTTTTAACTCTATGGGGCAGTCATAGGATCGATGGGGAGGAAGTGTTTCAGCCTCTTTTTTACTGAAAACCTCAGCGAAGTGACTGTATTCAATTGGTACAAGAGTGTCAGATGTGGGGTTCAGAGAAAGTAATGACTGCCTAATACAGGTTTGTTGGCAATATTGTGAGTTTAAATGTATGTTTAAAGATTTCCAACTGATCTGAGGTTCATGTAGTTGTAGCCAAGCCAACCCAAGAACAATTGGAAATAAGGGAGATGTAATCACATCAAAAGAGACCTAAGAGTAGGTTGGTTAGGACTGGAAAACTTTTTGTATGGCTGGTCTGAGTATTGTCGTTCATGATGATTGTTTAATGTAGTGACAGAAAGAGGAATGGTATGATGTGTAATAGGTCCAGAAGAAATCTCAGAGCCATCAACAACACGAAGTGAAATAGGAGACAATTTCTTAATCAGGGGTATTTTATTGATAGACACTAATGAGCTGTCGATGTAGTTGCCTTGAGCTCTGGTGTCAACGATAGCAGGGACGGAGATCTGTTTACTTGCCCACTGTAAAGACAAAAGTAGAGAACAGTGAAGTGGTTTGTTAAGTACTACTTGAGAGGTGAAGTTAGTGCTACACTTACTGTTCTTTTTCTGAGGTATGATAGGGCAGTCCTTAAGACTGTGAGCTGGATCACCACAATACATGCAAAGGCCCCGGGTCTTTCTTCTCATACGTTCATCCGGTGATAGATGTCCCCTGAAGATGCTGATATCCATAGCTTCAGTTCCGCTGGGACTAGTAGACCTAAGAGTAGGTTGGTTAGGACTGGAAAACTTTTTGTATGGCTGGTCTGAGTATTGTCGTTCGGATCTTCTCTCCCTTAATCTTCTATCAATATGGCTACTTAATTTCATAAGAGCCTCAAGTGTCTCTGGCAAATCTGTTCTGGCTAATTCATCCTTGACTGCATCAGAAAGACCAAGCCTAAATTGATTTCTGAGGGCTATGGCATTCCATTGGGAGTCAATGGAGTACTGTTTGAACTCCGTTATGTAATATTCCACAGGTCTGGATCCTTGCTTCAATTTCCTCATTTTGCTCTCAGCTGTAATTTGGAGGTTGGTATCATTATACAATTCATCCATGACGTCAAGAAATGCCGAAAAGGATGATAGGACCGGATTATTAGTCTCGAATAGTGTGTCAGCCCATATACGGGGTTCTCCCCTTAAGTAACTTATCATGCTGAGAACTTTCACCCTATCATTTGGATAGGTCCTAGGCTTGAGAGAAAAATTAAGAAGGCAAGCATTCTTAAAGTGGCGGTATTGATTTCTGTCTCCTTGAAAACATTCTGGAGGAGCAACAAAGGGTTCAGGAGAGGTCTCTTGGGCTGGTAGCTTAGGATTGATGGAATCTTTTATAACGTTTCTCAAAGTCTCATTCTCCAATTGTAATTCTCTTAGACCCTGGCTGAGTTGGTCTACCCTTTGTGACAGGTTAAAGACAATTTGTGGGAGCTCGGCTGGATCCATAATAATGGCTTAGTTATTCTGTAACGTGTTTTATAATGTTGGATCTCAACTGCCGTAAAAGTATGAATGTTTCACTCTAAAATACAGACTATTATTTCAGCATAGGCTGTGATGATTCAGAGTGAGTTTTAATTTATGATGAATTGAAGTCTGAGAATATATATATATAGTAATAAGCTACTATTAATGTGTAGCAATATTCCAATCAATAACTGCAAAGGAAGTTCAATAACTTTGAATTAGTATTCAGAAATGATAATCAGTGAATTTCAGTATTGAGACTTAGGTTTAGATATGGAGCAAGAAATGTGGACTAGCCACTGTAAACGCTGATAGTAATAGTAACCGTCTAGTATGTAGTGAGAGAGAACACAGAAACTTGCAGCTGCTGACAGGGGCGTGTCAGGTACACAGGAGTTCCCCAGCTGATGACGTCAGAGCTGTTCCGTAGCGTTACAGTGAAACCGGCTTGTTACAAATGTTATATTGAAACAAAAGTAGCGATATGCTAGTATTTGCAGTAAATAGATCAGTTAACTGTGTGGAAGCAACTTAAGATTTTATTTTACTTGCGGTTACTCCTTGAAAGTCCCGGTTTGTCCTGCTTGCAGGTGTCTGATGAAACAGATCCAATCCTCAGGGTAAAAGCTTGTGTTGGCTGTAGAGCAAACAATAAGTAACTTAGATGAATTAATTCCGTTCACTGGGAAAGTTGTTTATAGGAGCAGTTCCTGCTGGTAATTGTAAATCTAATAACTTGTACTAGCATATATCTTCAATTCATGAATTAATACACAGGATAAGAAATGGATGCACAGAGCTTAGCTGATATGAACTTAATAACTAAGCACTTGTTTGGGGCGGAGACATGACTTAAATAGAGGTGGAAGGTGAGCTGTAGAAAAAAAAAGGAAAACCAGGAGCGGAATCCTTACACATTTGGCTATATTTTAAATTTTAATACAGTTCAACAAAGGAAGACCTTTACATGCACTTAATAGCCCAAAGTCAGTGAACTCATATGTGGCTAATGTATAAGCCCTCATAAAGTCTGTGGTACATACACAAAGAGCCGAGCATGCTTACCCCCAATAGCGGCAATCCTTTGCTGAAAGCCCAGTTCTGGTTACGTTTCTATCCCGATATCCCTGTCCCCTTCGATCCTGTGTCACCTGGTTGGTTTAACTTGGGGCAACACACGCTCAACAAAACTTTTTCCTCCAGTAACTGAGGACACCTTCGTGTTCCTCACTCAGCTAGATTGCATTCCCGCTCTGGGTGATGACGTCATCCACAGCAGCCGACTCAGTGGAGTAGCAATGGCTAGCAAAAATTACTCAATGTGTCACGGTTGTTGCAGGGGTCATTCACAGGTAATCAACTCTCAACGGCCAAGTCAGTACACAAAACCAAAAGGTGCGAGAGGAGTACTCACCAGGTTAAAACTTCAATTTATTTCATCACGTTAAAAGCTGGACAGTATTCCATAAAACGAGCCTCAGCAATAGCCCATTCTTAACATAGAAAGCAGCTTACGCGTACTCATAGCTAAGCATATTTTAAACCTTGTTGTAACTTAGTAGTTTCACAGTTTACAGTTTGAGAATTCTCACAATCTCATTAAAGAACATGATATAAGTTGCTGCCACTTTCTTATAGAAAATAAATTCCTGCAGCTTTCTTCTTGGTTTCATATAAAAATATCACTAAATTAGAAAATGGTGTTCTCTCTTAAAATATTAAAAGTGTAAAAGAAATCATTGAGCAAACCCACCAAGTACACCCACCACCCTCAAATCATATACAAATGGTACTCAGTAGACATGTGCATGGGCAAAATTTTCAGTGCAGCCAAATCTTTTGTTCTGAATATTCAAAACACTTCACACTTCGAATATTTGTTGCCCGTGCTTTCTGGTATTCCTCTCGTTTAAACTAAACAAATACCAACCATTCGTACAAAACAGGAATGCAGCACAAAATTTCAAGAAAATGAAGGAATAATGCAGAATTCAGCATTATTCATTCTCACAAACAGGAGCTCCCAGGGCCTTTTGCTAGAGTAAATGCCCTGCGAGCGTCCTATTAGCATTCCCGGGGCTCTGTGAAGAAGAGGAGTAGGCTAGCGTGGCTTCCTAACATGCTTAGGTAAATAAGTTTTACGCTATAGAGGGTGTGAAATGAATGCAACAAAAGTTGCGTTATTTCACCCTTCATAGCGCTACCATTAAAAGTTTCTAAAAAGCCGCCTTGTGCATGCAATATGGTTGCGATGAGCTCCATTCTGCACAAAATCCAAGGGCTCAGAATATGTGCTTGTGCACGCATTCCCCATAGACATCAATGGGGAGAAGGTGTTAGAAAAAACACCTGAAGCACGGAATGAAAAGCTCCGTAACGCAACAACATTGATGTCTATGGGGAATAAAAAGTTACGTTTAAACCTAACACCCTGACATAAACCCCAAGTCTAAACACCCCTAATCCGCCGCCCCAACACCGAAATAAAATGATTAAACCCTAATCTGCTGCCCCGACATCGCCAACACAGAAATAAAGTTATTAACCCCTAATCTGCCGCTCCCTAACATCGTCGCCACTATAATAAAGCTATTAGCCCCTATTCCCACGCACCCCAACATCGCAGACACTAATAAAAGTTATTAACCCCTATTCCGCAGCTCCATAACATTGTTGCCACTATAATAAAGTTATTAACCCCTATTCCCACGCACCCCAACATCGCAGACACTAATAAAAGTTATTAACCCCTATTCCGCCGCTCCATAACATCGTCGCCACTATAATAAAGTTATTAACCCCTATTCCCATGCACCCCAACATCGCAGACACTATAATAAAGATATTAACCCCTATTCTGCCGCTCCCCAACATTGCCGCCACTAAATAAAGTTATTAACCCCTAAACTTCTGGCCTCCCACATTACCACCACTTAATAAACCTAATAACTCCTAAACCACCAGCCCCCCACATCGCAAAAAACTAAATTAAACTATTAACCCCTAAACCTAACAACCCCCTAACTTTAAATTAAAATTACAATATCCCAATCTTAAAATAAATAAAAAATTACCAGTGAAATTAAAAAAACCTAAGTTTAAACTAACAATAAACCTAACATAACTATTAGACTAAAATTAAAATAACTACAAATTAAATCAAATAAATTACACATTAAAAAAAAACTAACACTACTAAAAAAAATTAATTCTGAAATTACAAAAAATAACAAACACTAAATTACAAAAAATAACAAACACTAAATTACAAAAAATAACAAACGAATTTATCCAAAATAAAAACACTTATACATAATCTAATAGCCCTATAAAAATAAAAAGCCCCCCCAAAATACAAAAAACCTAGCCTACAATAAACTATCAATAGCACTTCAAAGGGCCTTTTGTAGGGCATTGCCCTAAAAAAAAATCAGCTCTTTTACCTATAAAAAATATAAAGATCCCTAACAGTAAATCCCACCACCCAACCAACCCCCCAAAATAAAAAACCTAACTCTAACAAAAACCTAAGCTACCCATTGCCCTGAAAAGGGCATTTATACGGGCATTGCCCTTAAAAGTGCATTTAGCTCTTTTGCATTGCCCTGAAAAGTGCATTTAGCTCTTTTAAAAAAGCCCAAACCCTAATCTAAAAAAAAACCACCCAAAAAAGTTAGAAAAAACCTAACACTAACCCCCGACTATCCACTTACAGTTTTTGAAGTCTGGACATTCAGGCGGCGAGAAGTCTTCATCCAGACGGCAAGGTCTTCATCCATCCACGCGGCGTCTTCTATCTTCATCCAGGCGGCGTCTTCTATCTTCATCCAGGCAGTGTCTTCTATCTTCATCCCGGCGACATGTAGTGGGTCCATCCTTGAAGACATCCGGAGGGGAGTGTCTTCAATGCAAGGGAGCATTTTCAAAATGGCACAACTTGCATTCCTATTGGCTGATTGGATTTTTTAAATTCAAATCAGTCAATAGGATGAGAGCTACTAAAATCCTATTGGCTATTCAAATCAGCCAATAGGATGAGAGCTACTGAAATTCTATTGGCTAATTTGAATAGCCAATAGAATTTCAGTAGCTCTCATTTTATTGGCAGATTTGAACAGGCTCCCTTGCATTGAAGATTCAGTGTATGGCAGTGACCATATGAAGAGGTTGCTCCGTGCCAGATGTCTTCAAGGATGGACTCGCTCCACGCCGCCGGGATGAAGATACAAGACGCCACTGGTATGAAGATAGAAGACGCTGCCTGGATGGATGAAGAGCTCCCCGCCTGGATGAAGACTTCTCACCGCCTGGATGTCCGGACTTCAGAAACTGTAAGTGGATCATCAGGGGTTAGTGTTTGGTTTTTTTTTACTTTTTTTGGGTGTTTTCTTTTTTAGATTAGGGTTTGGGCTTTTTTAAAAGAGCTAAATGCCCTTTTTAGGGCAATGAAAAAAAGCTAAATGCCCTTTTAAGCACAATGCCCATTAAAATGCCCTTTTCAGGGCAATGGGTAGCTTAGGTTTTTGTTAGAGTTAGGTTTTTTATTTTGGGGGGTTGGTTGGGAGGTGGGTTTTACTGTTGGGGGTCTTTGTATTTTTTTACAGGTAAAATTGCTGATTTATTTAGGGCAATGCCCTACAAAAGGCCATTTTAAAGGCTATTGGTAGTTCATTGTAGGCTAGGTTTTTTTTTATTTTGGGGGCTTTTTTATTTTTATAGGGCTATTAGATTAGGTGTAATTGTTTTTATTTTGGATAATTTCGTTTGTTATTTTTCGTAATTTAGTGTTTGTTATTTTTTGTAATTTAGTATTTGTTATTTTTTGTAATTTAGTATTTGTTATTTTTTGTAATTTAGTATTTGTTGTTTTTTGTAATTTTAGAATATATTTTTTTAGTAGTGTTAGTTGTTTTTTTTAAAATGTGTAATTTAGTTTATTTAATTTGTAGTTCTTTTAATGTTAGTCTAATGTTAGGTTAACTGTTAGTTTAAACTTAGTTTTTTTAATTTCACAGGTACGTTTTTATTTATTTTAAGATAGGGATATTGTAATTTTAATTTAAAGCTAGGGGTTGTTAGGTTTAGGGGTTAATAGTTTAATTTATTAGTGGTGGTGTGGGGGGCTGGCGGTTTAGGGGTTAATAGGTTTATTTAGTAGTGGCTATGTGGGGGGCTGGAGATATAGGGGTTAATAGGTTAGTTAGTGGTGGTGGTGTCGGGGAGCGGCAGAATAGGGGTCAATAACTTTATTATAGTGGCGGAGATGTGGGCAGATTAGGATTTAATAAATTTAATATAGTGTTTGAGATGTGGTAGGGCCTCGGTTTAGGGGTTAATATATTTAAATAGTGTTGGTGATATGGGTGGGGAGCAGATTAGGGGTTAATAGGTTTATTTAATAGACGGGATGTGGGTGGGCAGCAGATTAGGGGTTAATACATTTTAAATAGTGTTTGCAATGCGGGAGGGCCTCGGTTTAGGGGTTAATAGGTAGTTTATGGGTGTTAGTGTACTTTGTAACAGTTTAGTTATGAGTTTTGTGAAACATTTGTGTGGCGCAAAACTCATAATTACTGCTTTCAGATGGCGGTATGGATCGTGTCAGTATAGGCTGTAGCGCAAACATTTTAGCCTCACTGCACAACCTGTAATACCGGCGCTATATAAATCCCACATAAAAATCATTTGTTTTTGACTGCGGGATTGACGTTGCGTTGCAGGCTAAAATGCTTGTGGTATAGCGGTAAAGCGAAACTTGTAATCTAGGTGAGATTGATTTATCAGATCTGAATTCTCTTCATCCTATTAAAAAGTTAGTTTAATTTATAAAATCATCTTAAAATAAAACATAACAAATATTTAAATATATTTTAAATGATGGAAAACGTTACACAATCCTTTGTTTAAAGAAAAATGTTCTTGTTAGATTATGTTTTCTTCCGTACTATGTTCTATTGTTGTTCTCTAAAAGAATTTGCATTTCATCATTTGATGTTGCCCTTTTGTTTAAGTTCCTTGAAGCACTGCGATGTCTCGTATAATTTATTTCCTCTCATGCATTTATAGCGTTGAAAATAAAGAAATGTCACAGTTCTGTATAAAGCAAATATGGTCATTTTTAAGTTACTGAACATCTCAAATGACTTGCAGAACAATGTATACACTTGATTAGTAGAAGAAAAGCGTGGGTAGGATGAGTTTTAATTGGTTGTAGTTTATTTAGTCTCATTTACTAAGTAACTACAATGCTATGGCCCAAAAAATGTTTAACCCTTTAGCTGCTGAGCCATTTCATTCCCTGTGCTAAGCTTTTTTGGAGTTTTAGGTGACGCTCACATTTAAGTTCTACTTAATGGCAAGCTTCATGTAAAATGCCTTCCTTTTTCCATGTGACCATTTCTTGTCAACTTTTTATAGATCTGTCACAACAGTTTCATGTGATTTAACATTTGGATACCATGGCCCTTTAAAAAAACAGATTGCACTGTTTTGCTGTAGTTTGGGACAATTAGGTAGTTTGTGGTAGATTGTAACTTTTTGTGGTTGTCTGTAATAGTTTAAGGCCATTTGTAAGGTTATGTGTAGTAGTTTGTTGTAATTTATCATTTGTTGCAATTAACAAAGCAGCTTCTAGTACTTCCTGCTGGTTTGTGGTAGTTTAGGGTAATTTAAAGGGACCACATTTGTTTCATGATTCAGATAAAACATGCAAAATCTTTCTAATTTATTTCTATTATCATTTGTTTGATTCTCTTGGTATCTTTTGTTGAAAGGCAAGGATGTAAGATCGGGAGAGCGCATATGTCTGGTGCACTATATGGCTGCAGTTGTTTTCCATTTACAAGAGCACCAGATGACAGGACTATTTCCTCCCATGTAGTTTCCCCAGACACCTACCTGAGTATTTCTTCAACAAAACATACTGGGAGAATGAAGCAAATTTGATGATAAAAGTAAGCTCTAAACTTTTGTTTCAAAATTGAATGCTCAAAATAAGATTTTTGGGGTTTACTATCCCTTTAACAAGGAAGTTTGCCTTTGTTTGTGGTGGTTGGTGGCATTGTGTAGTATTATAGCAAGGCATTCTCTGGCTGTTTGTCTTGTTCTGGGTAATATAACAAATCAGTTCTAACACCTCCTATTTAGGCTTGGTGCCAGGAACCAGTCCAGGCTCACTTCAGAAAATTAATATTATAAAAAGCTCTAAACTTAGCGCAAAGCTTCCTGAAAAGAATCCAGGCCAGGCATAAGTAGTATTCCGAGAGCCGCCGCTCTAATCCAGCACAAATTAGCATGGGTCCTGCTGCAGCAACCCTTCTTCCTTTAGCTCGCCCGCTGGTCCGAGCCTTTCAGACCAAGCAGTTTTGTACTCTAATGAGTACAGCGCAGCCCCAGCCATGCTTAGGAGCCTGACAGTATGACGTGAAACAGGACAAAAGTTTCCAGAGTGTAAGACTTTTGAAATAGTATAATCCATGTGAAATTAAAGGGATATAAAACCCATTTTTTTCATGATTTAGATAGAGCATACAACTATACATATCTTTACAATGTACTTCTATTATCTAATTTGCTTAGTTCTCTTGGTATCTTTTGTTGAAAAGCATACCTAGTTAGACTCACAAGCTGGAAGCTAGTTGTTGATTAGTGGCTTCACATGTATGTCCCTTGTCATTGTTTTATTAATGTGTTCAGCTAGCTCTCAGTAGTGAAATGCTGATCCTTAAACAAAGGACGCAAAGAGAATGAAGAATAATTGACAATAGACGTGAATTTGAAAGTTGTTTAAAAAAATGCATGCTCGGGGGGCGGAGTTAATCGCCATACTACATGGACGTGTTTGAGAGTGACTCTGCTAAAAGTGTGCTAAATTAGCTGTTAATCCACACTTATTTGCAACTTTTCTGTCGACAGTGAGTTACTAGCAGCCGTGGGAAGTACCCAGAGACTTACTGGCCAGGAATGAGAAGGCTACTGCTCAGAGTTTATATCTTATGCCTGTAGCGATTGTTTATGGTGACTGAACAGAGAGTGTGAAAGTGATCGCAGGGTTTCCCACTCTCCGGAGGGTCGGGGCTCCACTCTGGTGACCAAACACACCGAAGCGGAGGTGGAGGACTGGCAGTAGGACCGAGGAGTGCCTCCCCCCTAAGACCCAGCACTGCGAACTAGTACAGAGGCGAAGACATAAAACTCTGCACTAAGGTGATGTTATCTGACAACGGCTGCCTCCTCACAACCACTTCTGCTCCGGAGCGACTAAGCCAATTCTGACAGTGCTTCAAGCAGGTCAAGTGTTGGTAAGGAGAACGGACTGCTACTACCGCCACGCTTCTGAAACCCTGTGAAGATTTATCCACCTGGATCTCTGGGGGGACCAAAGAGGACAGGAATAGACATTTGGGATAGACAATACCACCAGTCAATGGTCGGTGGAGCCTAGGAGACTGGGTGACTATAAAAAAAAAACAAAAAAAAAACTGAGACC
The DNA here is from genome assembly GCF_027579735.1 of Bombina bombina. NCBI lineage: Eukaryota > Metazoa > Chordata > Amphibia > Anura > Bombinatoridae > Bombina > Bombina bombina. The sequence goes on from NC_069503.1 coordinate 1,123,431,038, forward strand.
TATCGTGAGCTCCGGAGTGGCACGAATGGCTGCCATCTTAGGCCTTAGCCCCATCAAACCAAGGAGAGGGAACCATCAATTTGAGGCTCTAGTGGCCCTTACATGGTGAACTCAGCCCTAATGTTTTTGATATGTCCAGCCCTGAGGGCTGATCCGGACCGGCCTGGTACATCTGGGTAGCTTTCTGGACTGCTCTGGCACCGGGAACATCTGGCCATGTGGGCTGCCTAGGTAAGGTAATTACCTCACATCAGCACAACATAGCACCCACGTGTCAGTTCCCCCACACCCAGTGGTTAAACATCCCCAGCAGAATACTAGACAACCTAGTAAGGTTACCTCAGGGGTCCCAGACTGATAACTGTGAGCACCCTTTCATAACCTGAGACCTGAGCCCCTATCATATCTGAGTAGGAGCCTATTATATCTGTCGCTATATTCACTTGAATGCCTAACACCTTTTATAGGCCAGGTCATCACGGACTCTAGCCCTGCACCTCCCTTGAGATCTATGAGATTTCCATTGGAATATATGTGCCATACACCACAATCATACAATTTGAGTGTATTTAGGCTGTGTCCCACCCCAGATTACACATACCCCACCTCTGATGGGTATTTTGTGGCTGTGATTAACTTCAGGGGGGATTGAGAGGTGTTTCATAGGGGGGGGGGGACCTAAACAAACATCCAAAGCCCCATTCCATTTGCCTAACAAATTGAACTCCCACATAGGCAACTGCATTTGATACTGGCTTGAGCACTTGAATCAGGGCTCCTAATAAAGGCTGAATTTATTTGCTGGCTGGTGCGTCAGCTTATGTGTCTCTGAGATGTCAACCCAGAGTGTAGTGTTTAGTATATGCTCTAACTTGCCTTTCCTACATTGTTACAGTAATAAGTGTTAATTTACAGGGTTAATTTTTAATTGGTTAATACTGGGTCATTGCTTAGTGAAGGTACCACTATCTGTAAGCCCCTGTGCCCACACCCCTCCTCACCCCTTACTACCTGGTTCGTCAGTCTGGTCGCTACCACATTCCTTTTTCTGTCCCTTTGGCCGTATCCCCTTTTCCCCTAAGGAGGGAGCGCTGAGTCACTGGGAAGTTTAGTGGTACTCTAGGGTACTAACCTGAGGAGCTATGTTAGACTAGTTAGCTTTTTCTAACCCATGTAAACTACCTGTGATATTTACAAGTCAGGAAGAAAGGGATAATTGATAAAACTTTAGGGGTACTGTTCTGTGCCATTCCTCTCTCTACTTCCCACGTGCCTGGTGGACCTTCTCTGCCTCTCTTTCCCCTCTGGCACCTTCTCACTCCTCCTTTATCTGCCACCTCCTCTACCCCTTCCTCCCCTGACCAACATGTATGGTTGAGTCTTCTCCTTTCTCTGCTACCCTTTTCCTCTGGCACATGAGTGTAATACTGTTTTGAGGACTTTTCTAAGAATATTCTCTTAACTTATCATTTCACTGTGGTATATTAACTTGGTACATAATTATATATGTTCTTTTTGGTTTTATTGTGATTTAAAGCTGCAGGGTTGTCTGCTGGGGGCCTTCTCTCACCTCTTCCTTTCCAGCCCAGCTCGTCTGGGTTGGTCACCTCCCCTTCCCTTTTCCCCTTCCTTTGGGTCATATCCCGTTCGTTTTCCTCAAGGTGGGAGAGGGTCAACAGCGGCATACTAAGAGTTAATACCCAATCAGGTAACATTCAATATGTGAGTCTAGCATTGGGTATTCTCCAGATGGAAGTTGACCTAATCTGAATGGTTAGGCAGAGACCAGCCCCGTTCTCACTTCTATGCTAATTGTATGTGTATTATCTATGTAACAGAGAGGCAGGTATAAGCCATTCTGTATCTTGTTTTTGTAGGGCTTGAGCGATCAAAAGAGGTTCTGTGCTTTAGTGACACCCTATATTTATTAAAAATGCACACACAACAAGACAACACTCCAAAGCTCTAGCAACTGTTAAGAAAACTGTACTTGATCAATTCTCCCAGCGGTCCAAAAGATCTAGATCCGACTAGGAGATCCCCCAGCAATCAGTAATCTCAAGATGAGGGCTCCCAGTCCAGTGTACAGTCTACAACCCATTTACAGCATTATATCACAGAAAATACTATGCAATAATAATAAATGTTGGATGTTTAAACAAAATCCATCACGGCTGAGATTCAGCGTAGCTCGGCCGAGCTCAGAAAGGATATAGTGGAGATAGGGGATAGAGTTGATACACTGGAGAGGCAGCACGAAGACCTAGCCATTGACCACTCAAGCTTACTTTCATATACTGAGAACCTGGCAGATCAAATCACCCAATTAGAGCTAAAACTAGCTGATGTGGAAGACAGAGCTAGGAGAAGCAATGTCTGTTTTCGAGGCATTCCAGAGAGTGTTTCGGCGGGCGATTTGCAAGAATTTCTTAAGGCTCTCTATACAGCACTTTTATGCCCTCTGGAGGGCAATTCATATGCCATGGAGTGGGCCCACAGAGCTCTGAGGCCTAGGGCCAAGTCATCAGATAGACCAAGAGATGTGGTAGTATGTTTTCACAACTTCTCCTTCAAGGATCGTCTAATGCAAGCTGCCTTTAACAAACCGGCCCTACCAGACACTTATAAAGTTATTCAACTACTGCCAGACCTGTCTGACCACACTCTGGAACAACGCAGGCTATATGCACCTCTGACTATGCAACTCAGGAAGGCCAACATCAAGTACAGGTGGGGTTTCCCTACTAAGCTTATAATAACCAAGGATAACCAGATGCATGTGGTGTCTTTGCCAGTATTGGGCAGTACCCTTCTGGCAAACTGGGGCATACAAATGGATCAGGTACATCAAGAGAAAGCCCCTCTCTCAAAATTGAGGGTCTCAGTGCCAGAATGGACATTGAAAGAAGAGAGGCCTAAACGCCAAAGATCCAGCCCTCAAGATCAGTCACTAAGACCTCAAGCCATACCGACATGTAAAGTACCTTCCCTACTAGTGGGTAAACTCTGAGTACTTATTAATGTTGTTGTAATCGCTATGCACAGTACCTGTTGTAGTTAGACTAGCTAGATTATATTTAAGTGTTTATTTGTGAGAGCGGGGCTGATAGTATCAGCTTCAGTCTCTTTGGTTTACGCTCACTCCCCCCCAAAGAAACATTTGGAGCCCACACTAGGGTCCTACATAGGTGGACTACTTTCACCAATTCCCCCCCCCACCCAGATATCCCCCTCTCCCCAGAAGCCCGCAATCCAGCCCCCCAGCCCCCTCTACGGACCACCTCCCAGTGGCCGGTACCTTGGATCAAATAACTATATAATGATAGTTAAGGGAAGCGAGAATGACAATGACCCCTATAAGGTTTGTAACTCACAATGTTAGAGGCCTAAACACCATGGAGCCTATTGGTCAGGTCCCTTAGATTCCACAGAGCCGATGTCACGTTCCTCCAGGAAACACATCTTCTAGCCGATGGCCCACCACCAACTATTTCTAAAGACTACCCTGTATTTGGAGCAGCCACTAACTCTAAAAAAGCAAGAGGTGTAGCTATATAATGGTGCATAAGAGAGTGGCCTTTGAGTCTATACATTTAGTCAAAGACCCTCAAGCCAGATTCCTTATATGGATCTGTACCCTAGACCATGTCCCCTACACACTTTTGTCCTCATACCTACCGAATACCCTCCAACCCAGATATCTACATAAGATTCTACGTAAAGTAGAGCAGATTAAGCAAGAAAAAGTGATTCTAGCAGGTGGTTTTAACATGGTGTGGGATAACAAGTTAGATAGAAAAGTGACACCCCTTAAGAAAAGAAAGTCCACCCTAGACCCGGTGAGTGGTAGGTTTCATACTCTGATGGCACAATACGGTTATTATGACATCTGGAGGTCTGTTCACCCGACAGAGAAAGAGTACACCCACATGCCACTTACTCTAGACTTGATTACACCTTCTGCCACTCAGAAACACTTGACATAGTACAATCTGCCAGCATTTAAATATGCCCTTGGTCTGACCATGATCAGGTCTTTGTTGATCTACTTTCCAGTAATACAGTAAATACCAGGCCCTCCTGGAGACTGCCCCATCATATTTTATCTGATGTAACTTTCAGGGAGGAATTGAGGAAGGAAATTCAATTCATTATACGTACTAAGGATGACCCACAGATTAGGGATGATACGATTTGGGGGGCGTTTAAAGTCACTATACATGGCCTGTTTATTAGGAAATATGCTTTCTTGCGGAAACAGGAGGGTCTCCTTCTCTCACATGCACATTGCAAACAAAGAGAACTAGAATATAGGCAGAGCACATCTGACACCCTAGACATAAGGGATAAAATAAAATAAATTAGGCACCAAATCAGCCAGATAAAATTTAAGAAGACTCAATCTAATCTTTTCAAGTTAAAACAAACAATGTACTCAAAGGGCAATAAAGCGGATACCATCCTCGCTATTAGATTGAGACAGCGCGTGGGGGCCTCTAGGATCCACGCTATTAAAAGTGGGACTCAGACTCTTTGGCTCTCCTCCCAGATAGGTCAACAAATTAGTGACTTTTACTCTACACTCTACAACATTCATGATAAGGAGCCCATTAAACCAGCCCCTCCTTAGGCCATTAGCTCTTTTTTGAAATCTATGAAGCTACCTGCCCTCAGCACTGATCAAAAAGAATCCCTCTCTAGCCCCTTCTCGTTCTTAGAGGTTAAACGAGTTATTAAAAATCTAAGATCCCTTAAAGCTACTGGCCCTGATGGATACAGGGCAGTATTTTCTAAGACTTACCTGCACAAAATGTCACCCCTCCTTTTGAGATTTTTTAATCTCGCAAACGACGAAGGTGAATTTCAGAGAGAGTTCCTCGAGGCCTCTATTATCGCCATCCCTAAACTGGACAAGGACCCCGCATATTGTATTAACTATAGGCCCATCTCTTTAATCAACATTGACGTTTAGATATACTCCAAACTAATAGCTAATAGAATTTCAACATTTCTCCCTACTCTCATTGATCCCTATCAGGTGGGTTTTATCCCAGGGAGGGAAGGCCCTGACAACTGGAAGCTAATAAGTTGAACAAGCCTATAGCGGTTATCACCCTTGACGCCGAGAAGGCTTTTGATCGGGTGAGATGGGAGTACCTATGGAGGGTCTTGGAAAACTTTCAGTTCCCTGAACAAATGATAAAGGCCATCAGGGCACTTTACTCTAACCCCACAGCCTCAATTCGAGGTATGGGATTTAGGTTGTCAACCTTTCCCATCTCTAATGGCATGCGGCAGGGCTATCCCTTGTCTCCCTTGCTCTTTGAACTAGCAATTGAGCCATTAGCAGCTCAAATCAGGAATGATAGCAGGATGGAGGGTATAACTTTACACGGTATGACCCATAAGGTAGCATTGTTCATGGATGATACCACAATTTTTTCATCCAAACCATTACAAACCATTCCTAGATTATTAGGGATCTTAGAAACTTTCAGTAACCTTTCCTATTACAAACTGAACCATCATAAAATGGAAATATACTTAAGAAGATTCCCTCCTGACCTCCTAAAGCAATTGAATACTAAGTACAAATTTATAGCCAAAGACTCCCATATTACCCATCTAGGGGTTAAACTAGCAAGCGATATCCCTATAATTATTAATTCTAACTACCGACCCCTTCTAACTGAACTTAGAACCCTTAAACAAAAATAGCATTTTAGATCTATCTCTTGGTTGGGGAGAATTGCAACCCTGAAAATGAGCTTCCTACCCAAACTGATCTATTTGTTTAGGTGCCTTCCGATCCGCGTACCCAAACATATGCTCTTGCAATTCCAAAGGGAATGCACTAGGTATATCTGGCAAGGCAAGCCCCCTCAGATAGCTCACAAAATTCTACAATACCCCAGATTTCATGGGGGGGTGGCCTCCCCTTCTATCATTCGGTATTTTGAGGCGGCTATCCTGACCCATGTTTCACAGTGGGGCATCCATAATTCTGATAGTAAATGAAGGGCTTTAGAGCAGGCCTCCTTACCCTTTCACATAACTTTAAGGGACCTTATTTGGACCCCCACCCCCCCCCCCATTGTAGGAGAAATTTGGCTATCGACAACACAATCATAAAAGAATGCCTTGCTATTTGGGAACAGCTTAGACAATACAAACAAATAGCCCCCACCACTCCCCCATTACTACCATTCCAGGACTCCTCACAGGCCTACCTGATTCACATGCCACCACTTGGGCACACCAAGGTCTAGAGAGGGTTGTAGATATGTGGTCTACTGACCAGCAAAGCAACTTTATCACATTGGACCAAATTAGAGATTTAGCACCGGTGCCACCCTTTATGGTCTTTGAGTTTACTTGGGTAATAAGCTTATTGTCTGGCTGGGGTTTTAAACCTTCTTCCTCACGTCAACTTACCTTATGGGAGACTAGATTGCAACAGGGACTCAAGCTAGGGAAACCTATGTCCATTCACTACAGCTTAATGGAGGGAGCGATACCTGTAGACAAGACGACCCATATTAGGAAATGGGAACAAAAACTGGATATATGTATACCTATTAAAGACTGGCAAAGTACACTCCATTTGACAAAAAAGGCTCTCCACTGTATTACCATATACAAAACATATTTTAAACTCCTGACACATTGGTACTATGTCCCGGCCAGGTTAGCTAAGTTATTCCCCTTGACCAATCCCAAATGCTGGAGGAACTGCGACCATATAGTTGACATGACACACATCTGGTGGAGCTGCCCCAAGCTTAGACCACTTTGGAATGCTGCCTTTACCACTTTGTCCAGACTAGGGATCAATCTGCCTAGAACTCCAGAGACAGCCCTGCTCAATATAGGCTCATGTAAAATACCCAAGCACCAGGGATACCTCTGTATATATCTGTATATCTCTTGGAAAAGAGTAAATCCCCCTTCCTGGTCAGATATACTTAATGTAATGGCCTACATATATTCAATGGAAAAAAAACATTTTCTATTCCCTGGAAAAGTCAGATATGTTTGAAATGATTTGGGCCGAATTGAAAACCAGATTTAATACCATTTGGCTCCCAGACCTATCATCTAGATTACTTGAGGCCTCTTGGTCCCTCGCCATTCCTGTTAATATATAGCATATCATCCCAGCAGTCCAGCACCTTTTAAGTGACCAGAGATGGGTAGAAAGCTAGCATTTCGCTATTCCCATATTCCCTACCTCCCCATCCCCCTCCAATCATTACTTAACAGTATGCAGTGTTAATTTTGTTGACTAAAACTAGACTAAAATGAGCATAAAACTAAAGAAATTCTGATAACTAAAATTCGACTAAAACTAAAATGGTATTTTAGTCAAAAGACCATGGCATCTACTTATCAAAGTGTCAACTTTCTTGCATTCGACAACACCAATACGCTTGCCTAAGATCGCCTAACATCGCTGCCGCAGACCTAAATACGTTCGCCAAAGTTACCAAAAAAGCTGTCAAAAAGCCGCGCACCAAGTACGGTGCGATGAGCTGCAGACTGTTGTTAACTAACAGTGATCGATCTCGCTGCTCTTCGGCTTTTTTTCAGCTTTCTTGGTACCCTGTCACTAAACACCCACACTATACTAACTGTTTTACCCCCTATACCGCCGCTCCCAGACCCCGCCGCACCTAAATACAGTTATTAATCCCTAAACCGCCGAACCCGGAGCCCACCGCAACTCTAATAAATGTATTAACCCCTAAACCGCCGCTCCCGGAGCACACCGCCACCTACATTATACATATTAACCCCTAATCTTCCACCCCCTATACCGCCGCCACCTACATAAAGTTATTAACCCCTATCCTGCCACTCCCGAAGCACACCGCCACCTACATTATACATATTAACCCCTAATCTTCCGCCCCCTATACCGCCGCCACCTACATAAAGTTATTAACCCCTATCCTGCCGCTCCCGGAGCCCACTGCCACCTACATTATACATATTAACCCCTAATCTTCCACCTCCTATACCGCCGCCACCTACATAAAGTTATTAACCCCTATCCTGCTGCTCCCGTAGCCCACCACCACCTACATTATACATATTAACCCCTAATCTTCCGCCCCCTATACCGTTGCCACCTACATAATTATTATTATTATTATCGGTTATTTGTAGAACGCCAACAGATTCATAAAGTTATTAAACCCTATCCTGCCGCTCCCGGACCCCGCCGCAACTAAATAAAGTGTTTAAACCCTAAACCGCCGCTCCCGGAGCCCAACCCCACCTACATTATATTTATTAACCCCTAATCTGCCCCCCCTACACCGCCCCCACTATATTAAATGTATTAACCCCTAAACATAAGTCTAACACTAACCCTAACACCCCCTAACTTAAATATAATTTAAATAAATCAAAATAAATTATTCCTATTTAAAACTAAATACTTACCTATAAAATAAACACTAAGATAGCTACAATATAACTAATAGTTACATTGTAGCTATCTTAGGATTTATTTTTATTTTACAGGCAACTTTGTATTTATTTTAACTAGCTACAATAGTTATTAAATAGTTATTAACTATTTAATAACTACCTAGTTAAAATAAATGCAAAAGTACCTGTAAAATAAAACCTAACCTAAGTTAAAATTACACCTAACACTACACTATAATTAAATTAATTACCTACATTAGCTACAATTAACTACAATTAAATAAAACTAATTAAAATTATCTAAAGTACAAAAAAAACAAACACTAAATTACAGAAAATAATAAAATAATTACAAGATTTTAAAACTAATTACACCTAATCTAACCCCCCTAACAAAATAAAAAGCCCCCCAAAATAAAAAAAACCCTACCCTACACTAAATTACAAATAGCCCTTAAAAGGGCTTTTTGCGGGGCATTCCCTCGAAGTAATCAGCTCTTTTACCTGAAAAAAAAGTACAATACCCCCCAACATTAAAACCCACCACACACAAACCCAACCCTACTCTAAAACCCACCCAATCCCCCCTTAAAAAACCTAACACTAACCCCTTGAAGATCACCCTACCTTGAGAAGTCTTCACCCAACCGGGCCGAAGTCCTCAACGAAGCCGGGCGAAGAGGTCCTCCAGACGGGCAGAAGTCTTCATCCAAGCCGGGCAGAAGAGGTCCTCCAGACGGGCAGAAGTCTTCATTCAGGCGGCATCTTCTATCTTCATCCATCTGGCGCGGAGCGGGTCCATCTTCAAGACATCCGACGCGGAGCATCCTCTTCCATCAACGTTGACTGTAGAATGAAGGTTCCTTTAAATGATTTCATCCAAGATGGCGTCCCTTCAATTCCGATTGGTTGATAGAATTCTATCAGCCAATCAGAATTAAGGTAGGAAAAATCCTATTGGGTGATGCAATCAGCCAATAGTATTGAAGTTCAATCCTATTGGCTATTCCAATCAGCCAATAGAATGCAAACTCAATCCTATTGGCTGATTGGATTAGCCAATAGGATTGAACTTTAATCCTATTGGTTGATTGCATCAACCAATAGGATTTTTCCTACCTTAATTCCGATTGGCTGATAGAATTCTATCAGCCAATCGGCATTGAAGGGACGCCATCTTTTGACATCATTTAAAGGAACCTTCATTCTACATTCAATGTCGATGGAAGAGGATGCTCTGCGTCGGATGTCTTGAAGATGGACCTGCTCCGCGTCGGATGGATGAAGATAGAAGATGCCGCCTGGATGAAGACTTCTGCCCGTCTGGAGGACCAATTCTGCCTGGCTTGGATGAAGACTTCTGCCATCTGGAGGACCACTTCGCCCAGCTTCGTTGAGGACTTCGGCCCGGTTGGGTGAAGACATCTCAAGGTAGGGTGATCTTCAAGGGGTTAGTGTTAGGTTTTATTAAGTGGGGATTGGGTGGGTTTTAGAGTAGGGTTGGGTGTGTGGGTGGTGGGTTTTAATGTTGGGGGGTATTGTACTTTGTTTTTTTCAGGTAAAAGAGCTGGGGGGGCAATGCCCCGCAAGAAAGCCATTTTAAGGACTATGTGTAATTTAGTGTAGGGTAGGGCTTTTTTATTTTGGGGGGCTTTTTTATTTTGTTAGGGGGATTAGATAAGGTGCAATTAGTTTTAAAATATTATAATTATTTTATTATTTTCTGTAATTTAGTGTTTTTTTTTGTACTAGATAATTTTATTTAATTTTATTTAATTGTAGTTAATTGTAATTAATGTAGGTAATTAATTTAATTATAGTGTAGTGTTAGGTGTAACTGTAATTTACGTTAGGTTTTATTTTACAGGTGATTTTGTATTTATTTTAGCTAGGTAGTTATTAAATAGTTAATAACTATTTAATAACTATTGTACCTAGTTAAAATAAATACAAAGTTGCATTTTTTTATTTCAATTTATTTAAATTATATTTAAGTTAGGGGGTGTTAGGGTTAGTGTTAGACTTAGGTTTAGGGGTCAATACATTTAATATAGTTGCGGCGGTGTAGGGGGGGCAGATTAGGGGTTAATAAATATAATGTAGGTGGCGACGATGTAGGGGGGGCAGATTAGGGGTTAATAAATATAATGTAAGTGGTGGTGGGCTCTGGGAGCGGCAGTTTAGGGGTTAAACACTTTATTTAGTTGCGGTGGGGTCCGGGAGCAGCGATTTAGAGGTTAATAAGTATAATGTAGGTGGCGGCGGTGTAGGGGGGGTTCAGATTAGGGGTGTTTAAACTCGGGGTACATGTTAGGGTGTTAAGTGTAGACATTACCATAGGAATCAATGGGATATCGGGCAGCAGCGAACATGAGCTTTCGCTGCTTTCAGACTCCCATTGATTCATATGGTATCCGCGGCCTCCAGGGCAGCGGATTGAAAACCAGGTACGCTGGGCCGGAAATGTGCCAAGCGTACCTGCTAGTTATCTGATAACTAGCAAAAGTAGTCAGATAATGCCGAACTTGCATTCGGAACATCTGTAGTGACGTAAGCATCGATCTGTGTCGGACTGAGTCCGGCGGATTGTATGTTACGTCACTAAATTCTACTTTTTCAGGTCTGTAGGGTTTGATAACTAAGGCGAATCAGGCTCTCCACAAATACGCTGCGGAATTCCAGCATATTTGCGGTTGACGGCTTGATAAATACAGGCCCATGACTAAAACTAAATCAAAATGGCATTTTAGTCAAAAGACTATGACTAAAACTAAATAAAAATTTGCTGTCAAATTTAACACTTTATGCAATTTTTTATAATCAATCCATATCTAATTACTGCTCTTTTGTAAAAAAAATTTAAAAAAAGTATAAAGCAAGGCTATCTTATTGTTTATTTAATAAACTTGGTTTTATTAAATTTTAAGATAAATAAAGACATGTTATATACCACAACAGTTAAATCTGTTAAATCTGTATTGCAAGTTCAAACCTAAATACCATAAATAAAGACAGGTTAATAAACCTTTACTGCAGGAGTATATAATGCATTTGGAAGTTCTAGAGCAGTGTTAATTTTGTTGCCAAAAGTCTTTCGAATTTGTGAACAATTGATTCTTCCTATAGAAATAAGAATAACCCACGAGTATGGGTTTAAGTTATGCTGTGCCTGTGCTAGCTGCAGAAACTTTTTGTTGTGTTGAGTTTCTTGATACTTGTTTTAATTATTAGCAGAGAACTGTTAAAGTTTTTATATTAGGTAATATGTGCAATGGCGTTATAGCCAATACAGTTTAGAGGTTTTTTTTTTATATTTTAAAGTTGCACTTCTGTTTGTTTATAAAACTTTGTTTTATTTAATTTTAAGTTTAATAAAGATATTATATATATCACAACGGCTAAATCTGTGTCTGTATTGCATGTTTAAACCTTAACATAAATAATAACAGCTGTTATGTTTACTCCTGGAGTATATAATGAGTTTGGAAAATATAGAGCAATGCTTAAATAATGCATTACACTTTAACTAAACCCCTTAGATTTTAGTAAACTAAAATCTACTGAAGATTTAGTCGACTAAAACTAGACTAAAACTAAAACAATTCAGATGACTAAAATACGACTAAAACTAAAGTGGCATTTTAGTCAAAAGACTAAAACTAAGACTAAATTGAAATTTACTGTCAAAATTAACACTGACAGTATGTTGCAAGTTTGTATGTAATAGGTGTTGTTAAACCCAGATGAGGGTTAAACCTATATATTCATATTTAAACATGTGAGTTTGCTTTGACTTGTTGTTTGCCGAGAGGCGTTCTGTTGTATCCTTATATTGAAAAATTAATAAAATATATTTTTTTTTAAAATGCATGCTCTATTTGTATTAGGAAAGAAAACATATGGGTTTATGTCCCTTTAATTGGGAAAAGTGTTTTGGAATGGGTTGCAATAACTTTAGTAAGAATTCTCATGTAAAGGCATTTGATGGGCTTTGGTTGTGCAAAATATGAAAGCTTAAAAAAAAAACTGTGACAAATTATGCATAATACTTACATATGCATCTCATCTAATGGTTAGGAATATACCCGAATAGTTTTAAAGAAATATCTATCCATCACTATTCACAACAAGTAGCAATCTTGGTTGTTTCTACACTTTAAAAAAAAAAAAATGTTTGTTTGTTTCTTTAAATATTTTGGGCCAGATTACAAGTGGAGCACTAATTTATCGCTCGCCCGCAAACATAAATAACCAGCCATTACCAGCCAATTAGCACTCAGAAAATGAATCAGAAGTTAGACCTCCAATTGCCCCCAAATTTCCAATTACTGTTCTTTATTAAAAAAATTAAAATATCAGCTTTTTTTATTTTTTAATAAAAGTAACTGCATGAAGCAGTTATACATTGCTAACGTTGGCAGGTGTAGGGTTTTAGAAAAAAAACTGGCACTGAAAAGTGCCTTTACATTGCAGTCTATGGGGAACTGTGTGTTCCCTGTATATATTTATGTATATGCTTATATACATATATATTTATGTGTTCATTTGTGTGTATACAGTATATAGTCATATGCATATATATTTATGTGTTCATTTGTGTGTATACAGTATATAGTCATATGCATATATATTTATGTGTTCATTTGTGTGTATACAGTATATAGTCATATACATATATATTTATGTGTTCATTTGTGTGTATACAGTATATAGTCATATACATATATATTTATCTGTTCATTTGTGTGTATACAGTATATAGTCATATGCATATATATTTATCTGTTCATTTGTGTGTATACAGTATATAGTCATATGCATATATATTTATGTGTTCATTTGTGTGTATACAGTATATAGTCATATGCATATATATTTATGTGTTCATTTGTGTGTATACAGTATATAGTCATATGCATATATATTTATGTGTTCATTTGTGTGTATACAGTATATAGTCATATGCATATATATTTATGTGTTCATTTGTGTGTATACAGTATATAGTCATATGCATATATATTTATGTGTTCATTTGTGTGTATACAGTATATAGTCATATGCATATATATTTATGTGTTCATTTGTGTGTATACAGTATATAGTCATATACATATATATTTATGTGTTCATTTGTGTGTATACAGTATATAGTCATATGCATATATATTTATGTGTTCATTTGTGTGTATACAGTATATAGTCATATGCATATATATTTATGTGTTCATTTGTGTGTATACAGTATATAGTCATATACATATATATTTATGTGTTCATTTGTGTGTATACAGTATATAGTCATATACATATATATTTATGTGTTCATTTGTGTGTATACAGTATATAGTCATATGCATATATATTTATGTGTTCATTTGTGTGTATACAGTATATAGTCATATGCATATATATTTATGTGTTCATTTGTGTGTATACAGTATATAGTCATATGCATATATATTTATGTGTTCATTTGTGTGTATACAGTATATAGTCATATACATATATATTTATGTGTTCATTTGTGTGTATACAGTATATAGTCATATACATATATATTTATGTGTTCATTTGTGTGTATACAGTATATAGTCATATACATATATATTTATGTGTTCATTTGTGTGTATACAGTATATAGTCATATACATATATATTTATGTGTTCATTTGTGTGTATACAGTATATAGTCATATACATATATATTTATGTGTTCATTTGTGTGTATACAGTATATAGTCATATACATATATATTTATGTGTTCATTTGTGTGTATACAGTATATAGTCATATACATATATATTTATGTGTTCATTTGTGTGTATACAGTATATAGTCATATACATATATATTTATGTGTTCATTTGTGTGTATACAGTATATAGTCATATGCATATATATTTATGTGTTCATTTGTGTGTATACAGTATATAGTCATATACATATATATTTATGTGTTCATTTGTGTGTATACAGTATATAGTCATATACATATATATTTATTTGTTCATTTGTGTGTATACAGTATATAGTCATATACATATATATTTATGTGTTCATTTGTGTGTATACAGTATATAGTCATATACATATATATTTATCTGTTCATTTGTGTGTATACAGTATATAGTCATATACATATATATTTATGTGTTCATTTGTGTGTATACAGTATATAGTCATATACATATATATTTATGTGTTCATTTGTGTGTATACAGTATATAGTCATATGCATATATATTTATGTGTTCATTTGTGTGTATACAGTATATAGTCATATACATATATATTTATGTGTTCATTTGTGTGTATACAGTATATAGTCATATACATATATATTTATGTGTTCATTTGTGTGTATACAGTATATAGTCATATACATATATATTTATGTGTTCATTTGTGTGTATACAGTATATAGTCATATACATATATATTTATGTGTTCATTTGTGTGTATACAGTATATAGTCATATACATATATATTTATGTGTTCATTTGTGTGTATACAGTATATAGTCATATACATATATATTTACAATCTGCTGCCCATCGCTGCACCCCCTTTGCTGCGCTAGTTCTCATGCTGTATCTCACAGCATGAGAATGTGGTTCCCATTTGAGCCTATGGAAGCGCTCTCTCGGGAGTGCAAAGCTTCCCTGCAATGTGAACATGAGGTGGTGTTTTCATTGCACTGTACTTGTAATACCAGCGCACATTTTCGTGCGCTAGTATTAATCAGTTGAGCGCACATATCGATTTCATGAAATCTAAATTTTGCGCTTAACTTGTAATCTAGCTCATTATTTTTTAAAGATGAAACGGAGTATGAAATAGAGCAATCAATTTTCTTTTATACTTTTATATTACATCATTAAGAGATCAAAGAAAATCACAATAAAAAATGACACTCACATTATAACCTGGCAAATGTGGATTTATTTGATCTAGTTATGTCAAAGCAAGCACTCTTAGGGACATGACATAATGGTATATCATAAGGGGATATCATAAAATATGATGATATCATATCATAAAAAAACACTGGGACTCCTCAGACAATAGACATGGTGCTCTTGCTACTCAGGGGTGGAGTTTAAGTAACTTAAGTGTGAAGTGAATCAGAGTAGACCAATGTGACCTCTGTGTGGTCAAGGGGTAAACTAAGCAAGGGTGGTTTTAGAACGTAAACATTGATGGCACCAGCAGTGTTTGTCACAAAGTCCCATTGCAAAAGAGGAAGGTTACATTGATGAGGAAAATCTTAATTTTTAACACTCTCAATACTCCTCTGTACCGCCCATGAGGGGAAGTCTTAGTCTTCATGGAGCAGCAGTATGGGAAAGTTGTGGTTTCATCGTTGGATTCTTTAACAGAATCCAGGGTACATAAAAAAGAGAGGAAGAAAGAAGTTTACAAAGCTTCCAGTTCACTGGGGCGTTCTGTTATAGACAAGTAGAGGATACAGGGTTAATGCATTATGTCTTGTTAGAAACAAAAAAATAGCAAGCATTAAAAAACACACATTAATTTTTATGCTGCCTTCTCCTTTATTTTATATTTCATTAGTTTTCCGTATCATTTTAATAAAAAAAAGTACATTGGAACAGATTGTAATTTTTTATGATTATGTGAGCACTGAATGTGATGATTATTCCAATACATGAAGGCATCTGTATTGAGAATACAGAATTCAGTTAAAATTACTGACTTTCTTTGGTGACAGTGGAGGAGTAGGGGGGTTATTCTCTTCTGTACCAATTCCACATAATAGTTTGTATTTTATATGTCCTATAAGCCTGAATATTCATTCTAGATTGTTCTAAGGAAATAAAACACATTATTTAGTACTTCTTTATTTGCATTGTCCAAGTGCAAGTAAAATATATTTTAAGTGCTTGTCTTGCGGCACTATAAGGTTAATAACAGACAGATGGATAATGGTTGTTTTCTCACTGTCATTTGATGAATACAACAATCTAACCTGCTTTTATCTACCCTATAAAATCTAATATTCACAAAGAGATACTCAAATACCTTTATCCAAACAGACAGATGCCGAAAAAAATCTCAGCGCTTTTAGAAGAGTAAATTTTCTCAGCTCAAACTGCACTACTTGCAGGCAATAAAAACTTGCATTACTTGAAAGCAGAATAACAAATCTTTATCACAGCAGTATAGGTTTTGAATGATACACTATATTCTTAGCGGTGGAATGGTTATCAAAGTTGACAGGTTATGATTGGCTAGGATATGAGACAATGAAATCTCCATAAAGGTTAAATAAAAGCAATTTAGGTTACTGATTATTCAAGCTTCTTCTGTTCAAGGTGACCTTTTATCCTGTGATATTTTTAGCATTGAAAGACTGAAAACACTCATTTTCAGAGTGAAGCACAACTGGCATGATACGCTATTTATTTGTTCACTTGAAAAATTATAGTTTAAATGGATTTAACTTCACAGTAAAGTAGGAGTGAGAGTGTATACTCCTGCGTAGTGCGTACAATTGTGTATTTGGATCTGAACAAAACATATGTAATTTACAATTTTCTTCACACAGAAGTCTTCTCAAATCCATACGAGATCCTATGCCTAAACTTTGATTGAGTTGCTGGTGTTATTAATTTTTGGCCTGCCAATAGTCGTTAAAACTGCTTTGGAAAAAGAAAAAAGAAAGTGTCAACCTGGTAATATTTGTTGGGTTAAGTATACTCGTTGTACTTTGCTGCCACAAATCATCACAAATCAAAGTGCATCATACCAATGAAAAATATGAATTATAAATGGTGCATATTTTAGTATTTATCATTTAATCTACCTTGAATTTTGTTCAATTACAATTGTATGAACATCACATACGATTTCATTCATGCTCATTAATAAGTACAGTTCTGTACTTGTTGCATCCTTAAAATATTTTATTTATAAAATTTAAACTATCAATGACTCAGAAATGCATTATATTAGCATATATATATTTATCTATTATCATGAAGTGTCTCATTATCTTATTATGTACTTGTATTTATCTATCTATTTTAAAATATGATAATCTCTAGTAAATGTTTTCATTAAAATATAAAAATTGTGTACTAAGTATTTGATTTAATGATATATATAAATAAATATATGAGGTAAAGGTTCATATCCGTAACCATCTATCCACTATTCAAGCAGGTGAAGCAAGTACACCACTAGTCAAACACTTTGCGCGTTGTCACAACAAAGACATCATTAGCTTGAGATGGCAGGCCATAGAGAGGGTGTTATGCCCACCAAGAGGAGGTGATCGGGATCGGCTGCTGCAGAAGAGGGAGATGTACTGGATATTTAAGCTTTAGACCAGAGTACCTCTGGGCCTGAATTCGGAATATGACCTGATAAATTTCTGGAAATAAGTGGTCATTCTGTGCATCCCCCTCTCCTGCAGCAGAATATCTCCTGACCATGTGCACACATATCTATAATCAAATGCATTTAATTTGACATTAGTACTCTAATCAATTGTTATATTTATTTTTGCACATATTCTGTACCTTATTTATTTATGTATTTACATACCTCCTATTAATTATAACCTTAAGTTTCTATGTATAATAGGTCTAAAAGTGTACATTGAGTTACTTCCCATTGCAATCTATTTTCTGCAAAATTTATATAATTTATAATTTATATTGAGTTGATTTGAATTTACCTGTAGAGTTTTTGGAGCAAATGGACTCTGTCACTTATTCTGTAATTTATTTTCATATAACAAGACTTTTGAAATTTGGTACCATGCTCATTCAAAGTATATTGTTTACTGTTTATTGTATCGCTTACATTCCCTGCACTTCTAAGTTTCAGCCTAGTAGTTTATACACTTAGGGCTGTGTTTATCTGTAACAGTTAAACAAGTTATTAACCTCTAAAAATTAATAACTAAATTCTAAATGGGGCCACAATGTTTATAAGTATATATAGGGTTAAAAACCCTTACAGCATATCTTGTTAATCAATTAGAGTTTTTTAACCAATAGATTACGCTCATCTGCCTTAAATAGGTAGACTGAGATCTTAACTGCAGCTATTATTACGCCCTGAGTGGCGAAACATGTCAGCAGCAACCGTTTTTCAAGTATGCATTGTGAACTTCACATGATCGTGTATAACATGGATTTTTAAAGCAATAAAATCGAGTTTTGGATATTGGAGAAGCCGTCTGCATTTGTTTTTGTTTATATATATATATATATATATATATATATATATATATATATATATATATATACACATACACACATATATGTATGTATGCATAATTAAAATATATAGATATCACATTAACATCGCTGTAAGGAGGTTAGGATGTGTGGAACTCAGAATACAGGAATAGATACACCGAGCAACAAAACAAAAGTCTTTTGAAAGTCTTGCTGAAAGATAAGCAAAATAACAGTCAGTAATTTAAATTGAAGATCACAAAAACAGCAAGTTTGAACATAGGCCAAAGCCAGAACACTTTAAGTCCTGTTCGAATTTCACAATACTTTAGTAGGCTGCGGTACAGCAGGCACACGATACCCTGTGGGTACTGTTAGTGAGACTGCCACAGGATACCAGGTAGGTACAGCAGACACACGATACCCTGTGGGTACTATTAGTGAGACTGTCACGGGATACCAGGTAGGTACAGCAGGCACATGATACCCTGTGGGTACTGTTAGTGAAACTGTCACTGGATACCAGGTAGGTACAGCTGGCACACAATACCCTGTGGGTACTGTTAGTGAAACTGTCACGAGATACCAGGTAGGTACAGCAGGCACAGCTGGTTTGAGGAGAGCTGTCACTGGTATGGTAGACACAGAATACTCAGCAGGCACACGATAACCTGTGGGTACTGTTAGTGAGACTGTCACAAGATACCAGGTAGGTACAGCAGGCACACGATACCCTGTGGGTATTGTTAGTGAGACTGTCACAAGATACCAGGTAGGTACAGCAGGCACACAATACCCTGTGGGTACTGTTAGTGAGACTGTCACAAGATACCAGGTAGGTACAGCAGGCACACGATACCCTGTGGGTACTGTTAGTGAGACTGTCACAAGATACCAGGTAGGTACAGCAGGCACACGATACCCTGTGGGTACTGTTAGTGAGACTGTCACGGGATACCAGGTAGGTAGAGCAGGCACACGATACCCTGTGGGTACTGTTAGTGAAACTGTCACAAGATACCAGGTAGGTACAGCAGGCACACGATACCCTGTGGGTACTGTTAGTGAAACTGTCACTGGATACCAGGTAGGTACAGCTGGCACATGATACCCTGTGGGTACTGTTAGTGAAACTGTCACGAGATACCAGGTAGGTACAGCAGGCACACGATACCCTGTGGGTACTGTTAGTGAGACTGCCACAGGATACCAGGTAGGTACAGCAGACACACGATACCCTGTGGGTACTATTAGTGAGACTGTCACGGGATACCAGGTAGGTACAGCAGGCACACGATACCCTGTGGGTACTGTTAGTGAAACTGTCACTGGATACCAGGTAGGTACAGCTGGCACACAATACCCTGTGGGTACTGTTAGTGAGACTGTCACAAGATACCAGGTAGGTACAGCAGGCACACGATACCCTGTGGGTATTGTTAGTGAGACTGTCACAAGATACCAGGTAGGTACAGCAGGCACACAATACCCTGTGGGTACTGTTAGTGAGACTGTCACAAGATACCAGGTAGGTACAGCTGGCACACGATACCCTGTGGGTACTGTTAGTGAGACTGTCACAAGATACCAGGTAGGTACAGCAGGCACACGATACCCTGTGGGTACTGTTAGTGAGACTGTCATGGGATACCAGGTAGGTAGAGCAGGCACACGATACCCTGTGGGTACTGTTAGTGAAACTGTCACAAGATACCAGGTAGGTACAGCAGGCACACGATACCCTGTGGGTACTGTTAGTGAAACTGTCACTGGATACCAGGTAGGTACAGCTGGCACATGATACACTGTGGGTACTGTTAGTGAAACTGTCACAAGATACCAGGTAGGTACAGCAGGCACACGATACCCTGTGGGGGCTGTTAGTGAAACTGTCACAGGATACCAGGTAGGTACAGCAGGCACACGATACCCTGTGGGGGCTGTTAGTGAAACGGTCACAGGATACCAGGTAGGTACAGCAGGCACAAGATACCCTGTGGGGGCTGTTAGTGAGACTGTCACAGGATACCAGGTAGGTACAGCAGGCACACGATACCCTGTGGGTACTGTTAGTGAAACTGTCACAAGATACCAGGTAGGTACAGCAGGCAAACGATACCCTGTGGGTACTGTTAGTGAAACTGTCACTGGATACCAGGTAGGTACAGCTGGCACACGATACCCTGTGGCTACTGTTAGTGAAACTGTCACGAGATACCAGGTAGGTACAGCAGGCACAGCTGGTTTGAGGAGAGCTGTCACTGGTATGGTAGACACAGGATACTCAGCAGGCACACGATACCCTGTGGGTACCGTTAGTGAGACTGTCACAAGATACCAGGTAGGTACAGCAGGCACACGATACCCTGTGGGTACTGTTAGTGAGACTGTCACAAGATACCAGGTAGGTACAGCAGGCACACGATACCCTGTGGGTACTGTTAGTGAGACTGTCACAAGATACCAGGTAGGTACAGCAGGCACACGATACCCTGTGGGTACTGTTAGTGAGACTGTCACAAGATACCAGGTAGGTACAGCAGGCACACGATACCCTGTGGGTACTATTAGTGAGACTGTCACAGGATACCAGGTAGGTACAGCAGGCGCACGATACCCTGTGGGTACTGTTAGTGAGACTCTCACAAGATACCAAGTAGGTACAGCAGGCACACAATACCCTGTGGGTACTGTTAGTGAGACTGTCACTGGATACCAGGTAGGTACAGCAGGCACACGATACCCTGTGGGGGCTGTTACTGAAACGGTCACAGGATACCAGGTAGGTACAGCAGGCACAAGATACCCTGTGGGGGCTGTTAGTGAAACTGTAACATGATACCAGGTAGGTACAGCAGGCAAACAATCCCCTGTGGGGGCTGTTAGTGAGACTGTCACAGGATACCAGGTAGGTACAGCAGGCACAGCGGGTTTGAGGAGAGCTGTCACTGGTAAAGCAGACACAGGATACTCAGCAGGCACACGATACCCTGTGGGTACTGTTAGTGAGACTTTCACAAGATACCAGGTAGGTACAGCAGGCACACGATACCCTGTGGGTACTGTTAGTGAGACTGTCACAAGATACCAGGTAGGTATAGCAGGCACACAATACCCTGTGGGTACTGTTAGTGAGACTGTCACAAGATACCAGGTAGGTACAGCAGGCACACGATACCCTGCGGGGGCTGTTAGTGAAACTGTCACAGGATACCAGGTAGGTACAGCAGGCACAGCTGGTTTGAGGAGAGCTGTCACTGTTATAGCAGGCACAGGATACTCAGCAGGCACATGATACCCTGTGGGTACTGTTAGTGAAATTGTCACAGGATACCAGGTAGGTACAGCAGGCACAGCTGGTTTGAGGAGAGCTGTCACTGGTATAGCAGACACAGGATACTCAGCAGGCACACAATACCCTGTGGGTACTGTTAGTGAAACTGTCACAAGATACCAGGAAGGTACAGCAGGCACACGATACCCTGTGGGTACTGTTAGTGAAATTGTCACAAGATACCAGGTAGGTACAGCAGGCACATGATACCATGTGGGTACTGTTAGTGAAACTGTCACAAGATACCAGGTAGGTACAGCAGGCACACGATACCTTGTGGGTACTGTTAGTGAAACTGTCACAGGATACCAGGTAGGTACAGCAGGTACACAATACCCTGTGGGGCTGTTAGTGAGACTGTCACAGGATACCAGGTAGGTACAGCAGGCACATCTGGTTTGAGGGAAGCAGTCACTGGTAAAGCAGACACAGGATACTCAGCAGGCACACAATACCCTGTGGGGGCTGTTAGTGAGACTGTCATGGGATACCAAGTAGGTACAGCAGGCACAGCTGGTTTGAGAAAAGCTCTCACTGGTATAGCAGACACAGGACACTCAGCAGGCACAAGATACCCTGTGGGTACTGTCAGTGAAACTGTCACGGGATACCAGGTAGATACAGCAGGCACAGCTGGTTTGAGGAGAGCTGTCACTGGTAAAGCAGACACAGGACACTCAGCTGGAACAAGATACCCTGTGGGTACTGTTAGTGAGACTGTCACGGGATACCAGGTAGGTACAGCTTCTGGGACAAAGTGAGCATACACAGGTATCAGGGTTGTATGCATGGCTTTTAGAAACCAGATGAGCATACACAGGTACAAGGTTAGTATGCTTGGTCTCTGTTACAAGCTAAGCATACACAGGTGTCAGGTAAGTATGCTTGGCTCTGGGACAAGGTGAGCATACACAGGTATAGTATGCTTTGCTTTCAGGTACCAGTAGAGCATATGCAGGTACAAGGTAAGTAAGCAAGCTTCTGGAACAAGGTAAGCTTACAATAACCACTCCAATAGCCTCCAGGTGGTAGTTGCAGTAAGCAGTAACCACTTCAGAAGCTGAGTCTCGGCATACCTCCATGTGGGAAGCTGAGACTAGGAAAAGCAACGTCAGTGTTCTCCGGGAGTGGATTCAGTTAAGTGCCTGACAGTCCCTTTGTTTTCGATGACATTTGCAAGCTCAAAGGTGGGGTCCTGAGAATCAGAATCACTGCTTCAATCAAGACGCAAATGTTCCAGTTGAATGTTTCATACATTTTAATTTGGTCAAATGGAGTCATATGTACAGGTGGATTAGCATCATTATGCTCAAATAACATTGCCATTGATTTACATTGAATGTATTCGCTGAAGAGTATGTTAAAGCGATTTGAACTACATTTTACAATGTTGACACAATGATAGCTTAAGGGTGTCAATTTTGCACGTAATTTGACGCTTATTTTCTTCTAATTAACAGTTGAATATTTCATAAATAGAGTCCTTTGTCTCACTCTCCTTGGCGTAAAGGGGGACAATATTTCAAAACAATAAACATTTTAAAAACTTCTAAAACACACACACATTCAATAAAACCATGAAAATATTTGTTGACCCAAATATTTAATACATTAAAGTGAAGGTCAATTTTCATGTGAAAGTGCCCATTTAAAAAAAAAAAAAAAAAAAAACTATTAAAAACAAGGGCACTTTCATTCATGAAAATTGACATTTCAGCCATTTTCTTAAAATATACTTACCTTTTCTTCTTGAAGCCGCTCCAGTGCTTCACCAGCCCGTTGCAAGCCTCTTCATACGTCAGCAATGACGATTCCGGCATCCTCCAATCACGGCTTCCCTCCCAGGGTAATCATTGCCTGAGGCAACACTGTGATTGGAGGAAGCCGGTTTCGTCATTGCTGGGTATGTAAACCAGGAAGAAGCAGACGGGGCATCATTTCAGAACGGCGATCTGGCGTTTCAGAAGAACAAATATTTTTAAAATACGGTGCCATGTCAATTTTCATGAATGAAAGTGCCCCTGTTTTTAATAGTTTTTTTAAAAAACGGGCACTTTCACATGAAAATTGACCTTCACTTTAAATGCTGAAATATTTTGGGCTACAGAAGCACAATCAATTGTGCAGGGCACATTATTTTTTGCACAACCTCACACAAAGAGTAACATACAATCTGGTATTACAAGTGGATGGTTAACTATTTTAGTCAAAGCATTTTAACTTGGCCAAACATTGTTAGTGCACCTTATGCTTCTAATGGATAGTGCAGGGATTTCAGTAAGTATGCTTATTGTGCTCGTATTACAAGTGGGCTGTTAAGTGTTCTGCTCTTATGCAATCCAAAATATAAAGCTTTTTAAGACCTGAAATAAAACATTATTAATTGTATTATGCAGAACTACATGAAGATCTCTACTACTTGCGCAAAATCAGTTTAGCGCTCAAGCAATATCTGACTTCTGATATCACTTCCTGTCACATAGCATTCTAATTGCTGTGATCATGGCCATGGATTTAGATATGACACCAATATTATATATACAATTTTAACCAGAGCATAAGGTTTTCATAGACTTCCATTGGGTAATCACAAAAACAGCTAAAAATTAAAAGGCTTTCTCAGGGCTGTTGTAGTATGTAAAGGGACAGTCCAGTCAAAATTAAACTTTCATGATGCAGATAGGGCATACAATTGTAGACAACTTTCCAATTTACTTTTATCATAAAATTAGCTTTGCTCTCTTGGTATTCTTAGTTAAAAGTTGAACCTAGATAGGCTCACATGCTAATTTCCTTGAAAGTCGCCTCTTATCTTAGTGCATTTGACAGTTTTCACAGCTAGAGACAGTGCTAGTTCATGTTTGCGATATAGATAACATTGTGCTCATGCCTGTGGAGGTACTTTATTTCACTGGACATAGTAAAGTGACATGAGGCACATTCAGAAATAATAGACCTGCAAATAAAATAAACCTGCTATCATCCCGATCCGATCCGATTGGGATGATTGACACCCACTGCTAGCAGACGAATGTGAAGGGGGCGGCATTGCACACCCATTTCACCAGAAATGTTTGTGCAATGTTAAATGCCAACAGTGTATGCTTTCGGCATTTAGCGTTGTCGGGCGGACATGATTTGCTAGCGAATCATGTCCGCCCACAATTTGATAATTGGGCTCCAATGTCGAAAAATAAATTTCCATTTTACATCTCAAATTTATTTTGTTCTTCTGGTGTGCTTTGTTGAAAAGCAGGTAGATATGCTAAGGAGCATGCACGTTTTGGAGCATTATATGGTAGAAGTTTTGCAAGAACACTTTTAACAATGTTATACATTTTCAAGAACACTAGATGGCAGTAGTAGTGCTCTGAACACAAACACACATACCTAACTAGCACCTAGATTACGAGTTTTGCGCTAAACAGGGTGCAAAACTAACGCCAAAAAAAGTTGTGTTATTTCACCCTCCAAAGCGCTGCCATAACGAGTTACTGAAAAGTCTCCTTGGTGGCATTAAGCTCCATACTGCACAAAATCCAAGGGCTAATTTGACGTGCTCATGCACGCTTTCCTTCATAGACATCAATGGGGAGAGAGTGTTAGAAAAAAAACTAACACCTGAAGTGCGGAATGAAAAATCTCTGTAACACAACCCCATTGATGTCTATGGGGAAAAAAAAGTTCAGTTTAAACCTAACACCCTAACAAAAACCCCAAGTGTAAACACCCCTAATCCACCTCCCCAGACATCGCCAACACCTAAATAAAGTTATTAACCCCTAATCTGCCGCTCCCGACATCACTGCCACTATAATAAAGCTATTAACTCCTATTCCGCAGCTCCCCAACATCGCCGCCACTATAATAAAGCTATTAACCCCTAAACCTCTGGCCTCCCACATATCTGCCATTAAATAAACCTATTAACCCCTAAACTTCGGGCCTCCCGCATCTCCGTCATTAAATAAACCTATTACACCTAATCTAATAGCCCTATAAAAATAAAAAAGCCCCCCCAAAATAAAAACACCCCCTAACCTACAATAAACTTCCAATAGCCCTTAAAAGGGCCCTTTGTAGGGCATTGCCCTAAGTTAAACAGCTCTTTTACCTGTAAAAAAAATACAGCCGTTAAAACTCGTAATCTAGGTGTAGGTATATTAATCAACAAAAAAGACCATGAGAAAACATGAAGTGTTTTGAAAACTTAAAAAAAAATTATATTCTCAGAATGGGTTTCATGTCCCTTTAAATATCTAAAACTGCTTTTATCAATCATTTGGTTGGTTTGGTTGGGATTTCCAATCTGAAAATGCCTATTAAAATTCAGCTTGTTTTGGTGTCCTGGGAGCGGCCATGCTAATCAACAAATTCAAAGGCTGCTAGTAAGATCCTACTAATCCACTATTAATAGTTGGATATTCACAGCATTTATAATCATACACACTATTTTTCTGTATAGCTTGTTGTGCTGAATCACTTAATATCAATGTTGCTCATTTTATGACCCATAAGCTCTGATCAGGTCTGTTGAGGCTCAAGGCAGTGGCCTGCTCAATAGTTCTCGGCACTCCCCATGGTTATCTGGGTAATGCAGTTGTAAATAGACTGGTGTAAACTAACATTTTTCAATAGAGATTTACAAAGGAGGCAAGTCTAACCTACCTATATTTCCTACAGTAACTAAAGATGGAGATTGCCAGATGGGAAGAGAAGGTAATACAATTTCTACAAGATCACTTTCTGAATGGCTAATTGATGTGTTTGAAAAGGCAATTGAAGTAGACGTTGGGTCAACACAAGTTACAATCCAGTAATTGGTGTGTACACTTTGAAAACTACATGTGGAGATTCTGAATAAGAAGGGTGTCGTAGAAGGGGACCATGCCACCACAGATTATGCAGAAGATAAGATTATTCCAGCTGGATCTCCAGCCGACATTGTTATCAAATTCTCTAGTCTACTTATGGCCTCCAGCAATACAGTAGATCCCCTAGACCCACTTAAATTGAGAAACTAAGGACTTGCTCTGATCCTCCCTTTTAGAGAGCTACAAACTACTGTACGGTGACTTGCTTACTCCACTGTACAGGCTGCCTACCACCAGTTTGGGAGGTTTTGTAGTGGGGAGCTAATCTGTAATGCAGTGCTCTTACAGTCAAGAGAAGGATGGACATGTTAAAGGCCAGGCAACCAGACATAAGAGATTAAGTTTTATTGGCCTCAGATATTTATTTGGTACTTGATGACATGCTTTTACACTCAGCGGTATCCTTTTCCTTCATATGCTGGAGATCTTGTATGCAAGCTTGTAGCCAGGTCCCTATCCTTAAGACATGCTGGGGAGTTGGCATAGGCTAAGTTACACATAGATTTGAGCCACCCTCTTATTCACTGAAGGTTTAAGTGACATAATGATTTTTAAAAAATCTAATTCTATCTGATAGAACTTTGGCTCCTTTAAATGCAGAAGTAACTATGGCCCCTATTTATCAAGGGCTGGCGGACCTGATCCGACACTGCGGATCAGGTCCGCCAGACCTCGCTGAATACGGCGAGCAATACGCTCTCCGTATTCAGCATTGCACCAGCAGCTGCTGGTGCAACGCCACCCCCCCTGCAGACTCGCGGCCAATCGGCCACCAGCAGGGGATGTCAATAAACCCGATCGTACTCGATCGGGTTGATTTCCGGAGAAGTCTGTCCGCCTGCTCAGAAGACTCACCAGAAACATGGGGCATCAAGCTCCATACGGAGCTTGATACATATGCCCCTATATGTATTCAGATATACATACGGTACCTGTTGGACAGTTTTTCACAGCAATGCAGTGCTAGTTCATATGTGGTATGTAGATAACATTGTGCTCATTTCCGTTACTTATGGTCAACATTGATTGGCTAAAATACAGATCTGTCAAAAGAACTGAAATAAGGGGGTAGTCTGCAGAAGGTAATCAGAGAGGTAAAAAGTGTATTAATATAACAATGTTGGTAATGGAAAACCGGGGAATAGGTAAAAAAGGGATTATCTATTTTTTTTTAAACAATAAAATTCTGAGACTGTCCCTTTAAACTTTAGCTATACATATCAGTATATGATTTTGTAGAAAAACGTTTTAAATACTTTTGTCTCAACTACGAAATTCACAAAATCTCACAAGCAATGCTAAAATGAGTGACTCTTAACACATAGCCAAATGTTGTTTGTTGCTGTGGATATTCTCCTGCAGTGATAAATATAGTGAATTCAAACTCTAATAGTATACAGTGGGGCAAAAAAGTATTTAGTCAGCCACCAATTATGCAAGTTCTCCCACTTAAGAAGATGAGAGAGGCCTGTAATTTTCATCATAGGTATAGCTCAACTATGAGAGACAAAATGTGGAAACAAATCCAGACAATCACATTGTCTGATTTGGAAAGAATTTATTTGCATATTATGGTGGAAAATAAGTATTTGGTCACCTACAAACAAGCAAGATTTCTGGCTCTCACAGACCTGTATCTTCTTCTTTAAGAGGCTCCTCTGTCCTCCACTCATTACCTGTATTAATGGCACCTGTTTGAACTTGTTATCAGTATAAAAGACACCTGTCCACAACCTCAAACAGTCACACTCCAAACTCCACTATGGTGAAGACCAAAGAGCTGTCGAAGGACACCAGAAACAAAACTGTAGACCTGCATCAGGCTGGGAAGACTGAATCTGCAATAGGCAAGCAGCTTGGTGTGAAGAAATCAACTGTGGGAGCAATAATTAGACAATGGAAGACATACAAGACCACTGATAATCTCCCTTGATCTGGGGCTCTATGCAAGATCTCACCCCATGGGGTCAAAATGATCACAAGAACGATGAGCAAACATCCCAGAACCACACAAGGGGACCTAGTGAATGACCTGCAGAGAGCTGAGACCAACATAACAAAGGCTACCATCAGTAACACACTATGCCGCCAGGGACTCAGATCCTGCAGTGCCGGACGTGTCCCCCTGCTTAAACCAGTACATGTCCGTCTGAAGTATTTGGATGATCCAGAAGTGGATTGGGAGAATGTCATATGATCAGATGAAACCAAAGTAGAACTGTTTGGTAGAAACACAACTCGTTGTGTTTGGAGGAGAGAGAATGCTGAGTTGCAACCAAAGAACACCATACCTACTGTGAAGCATGGGGGTGGCAACATCATGCTTTGGGGCTGTACCTCTGCAAAGGGAACAGGACGACTGATCCATGTACATGAAAGAATGAATGGGGCCATAAATCGTGAGATTTTGACTGCAAACCTTCTTCCATCAGCAAGGGCATTGAAGATGAAGCGTGCCTGGGTCTTTCAGCATGACAATGATCCCAAACACACCACCAGGGCAATGAAGGAGTAACTTCGTAAGAAGCATTTCAAGGTCCTGGAGTGGCCTAGCCAGTCTCCAGATCTCAACACCATAGAAAACATTTATAGGGAATTGAAAGTCTGTGTTGCCCAGCGACAGCCCCAAAACATCACTGCTCTAGAAGAGATCTGCATGCAGGAATGGGCCAACATACCAGCAACAGTGTGTGACAACGTTGTGAAGACTTACAGAAAACGTTTGACCTCTGTCATTGCCAACAAAGCATATATAACAAAGTATTGAGATTAACTTTTGATATTGACCAAATACTTATTTTCCAACATAATATGCAAATACATTTTTTCCAAATCAGACAATGTGATTGTCTGGATTTGTTTCCACATTTTGTCTCTCATAGTTGAGGTATACCTATGATTAAAATTACAGGCCTCTCTCATCTTCTTAAGTGTGAGAACTTGCACAATTGGTGGCTGACTAAATACTTTTTTACCCCACTGTATATGCAGAGGGTCCACCTACAGAAGAGAAAAATCAGAAGCCTAATTACTCAGAATATTATAATTATCAAAATCAAAATAAGAAATGCCAAATATTTTAAACAAGAATTACTTGCAGCCTGTGATGCTTTATTTATCATCAACATACTAGTTATATTAAAGGTAGCCATTATTAAACTAACTAATAGAAAATGTACAATTTGGCTAGGTCTGCTTTTTAAGCACAAGAAAGAACAGTAGTAGAACATTCATTACGGTAAATTTTTGTTTTCAGGGCCTGTGTAAGGATTTTAGGATACACAGGCGAAGACACATTGGGGCCAATTTAACATGGCCGAATGGTGCCTAATCCACCTGTTTCCTCGGGGTATGAAAAATCTACCCCAGAAACAGGAATTAAGAAGCAACGGTCTTAAGATCGCTGCTAATTAACTTGTCCACTGCACCTGAGGCTGCAGACATCAATCCACCCGATCAAATACAATCGGGATGTTTGACACCCCCTGCTGGCGGCAGATTGGCAGCAAATCTGCAGAGGGCGGCATTGCACAAGCAGTTCACCAGAACTCATTGTGCAATGTTAAATGCCGACAGCATATGCTGTCTGCATTTAGCGATGCAGGGAATCATGTCCGCCCGGGGTATGAAAAATCTACCCCATTTTGTTGACCCTCAACTCCCTTAAGAAATTGTGTACCCTGCCATTACTGCTTTATAACAAAATATTCTAGTAATGTGTTAAGCAGCTAAGCTATAGATAAACTATTTTATCTATATTTACAGAGAAATTAGATTTCCATTATCTCATCAAATAGCATGTCTGAAAGCAACATTGATCAAGCTGTAGGTAGTAAAGTTCTTACGCAGAGAACCTGTCCACCTGCAACCGCACCTTGGTAAAATTTAAGACTGCAGAACAGATCATGTTTAATCATTCTCCCTGCTCTAAGGCAGCCAACTGCATGGGAACAGGGCCTGCCAATCACCCAGAACAAGTGAGTTTGAGGAAATTAATCTTACATTTGTGGATGCAGACTCACTGCTACAAGACTGAATTGCAAGTACTCAGAAGCTGCAAATGCATCTTGATACATCTTCCCGTAAAATAGGCCCCAAAATAAATCACATTACATTTTTGTGGGCTACTGGCAAGTTTTGGCTAGGGGACCAGTACAATTCACAATTATTTGTCAAATAAACACAAAGCATCTATACACTAATAAACACAACACTCTGGACTATATAAAAGGTATCTATACACTAATAAACACAACACTCTGCACTAGATATGTGCATGATTGAAAAATTCATTGCGGTTTGGTTCGGATTGATTCAGATTTTTTTCAAATTTTGGTTTGGATCAATTCGAATTCGGCACAATTTGAATGAATTTGTTTCGGATTTATTCGGATTCAAATAAATTCAGCTGAATTCTGTTCGATTCGGTTTGGTTTGGTTCCAAAATTCGGAATTTCGGTATGTGTTAGGTGGGATATGCTGTATATTAGACTAGTATTATGTACTGTATATTAGGTGTAACCCATAGCAGAGTGATATAACCTAAATCCTAATATACTGTACAATACTAGTGTAATATACAGCCATCGGAAACTACCGAATAAAGTCAGTAGTTAAGAGCTTTATGGGCTAACACCGGAATATAAAGCTCTTAACTACAGTGCTATAAAGTACACTAACACCCACAAACTACCTATGAACCACTAAACAGAGGCCCCCCCACATCGCAAACACTATCATAAAATTATTTAATCCCTAATCTGCCGACCGGACACCGCCGCCACCTACATTATAGCTATGAACCCCTAATCTGCTGTCCCTAACATCGCCGACACCTACACTATAGTTATGAACCCCTAATCCCCCCCCCCCAACGTCGACGCAACCTAACTACAAGTATTAACCCCTAATCTGCCGACCGGACATCGCCGCCACTATAATAAATGTATTAACCCCTAAACCGCCGCACTCCCGCCTCGCAAACACTATAATAAATTTTATTAACCCCTAATCTGCCCCGACCCAACGTCGCCACAACCTAACTACAAGTATTAACCCCTAATCTGCTGACCGGACATCGCCGCCACAATAATACATGTATTAACCCCTAAACCGCCACACTCCCACCTCGCAAACACTATAATACATTTTATTAACCCTTAATCTGCCCTCCCTAACATCGCCGCCACCTACCTACAATTATTAACCCCTAATCTACCGCCCCCAATGTCGCTGCTACTATAATAAAGTTATTAACCCCTAAATCTAAGTCTAACCCTAACACCCACCTAACATAAATATAATTTAAATAAAACGAAATAATATTACTATAATTAAATAAATTAATCCTATTTAAAACTAAATACTTACCTGTAAAATAAACCCTAATATAGTTACAATATAACTAATAGTTACATTGTAGCTATTTTAGGATTTATATTTATTTTACAGGCAACTTTGTATTTATTTTCACTAGGTTAAATAGTTATTAAATAGTTATTAACTATTTAATAACTACCTAGCTAAAATAAATACAAATTTACCTGTAAAATAAATCCTAACCTAAGTTACAATTACACCTAACACTACACTATCATTAAATTAATTAAATAAATTAATCATATTTAAAACTAAATATTTACCTGTAAAATAAACCCTAATATAGCTACAATATAACTAATAGTTACATTGTAGCTATTTTAGGATTAATATTTATTTTACAGGCAACTTTGTATTTATTTTAACTAGGTACAATAGCTATTAAATAGTTAATAACTATTTAATAGCTACCTAGTTAAAATAATTACAAAATTACCTGTAAAATAAATCCTAACCTAAGTTACAATTAAACCTAACACTACACTATCATTAAATTAATGAAGTAAATTACTAGCCAATACCTACAATTAAATACAATTAAATTAAATAAACTAAACTAAAGTACAAAAAAAAACAAAACACTAAATTAGAAAAAATAAAAAAAACATAATGTATGTAAGAACTTACTTGATAAATTCATTTCTTTCATATTGGCAAGAGTCCATGAGCTAGTGACGTATGGGATATACATTCCTACCAGGAGGGGCAAAGTTTCCCAAACCTCAAAATGCCTATAAATACACGCCTCATCACACCAACAATTCAGTTTAACGAATAGCCAAGTAGTGGGGTGATAAGAAAGGAGAGAAAGCATCAACAAGGAATAGTAATAATTGTGCTTAATATAAAGAAATCACAAAAAAGGGTGGGTCTCATGGACTCTTGCCAATATGAAAGAAATTAATTTATCAGGTAAATTCTTACATAAATTATGTTTTCTTTCATGTAATTGGCAAGAGTCCATGAGCTAGTGACGTATGGGATAGCAAATACCCAAGATGTGGAACTCCACGCAAGAGTCACTAGAGAGGGAGGGATAAAATAAAGACAGCCAATTCCGCTGAAAAAACAATCCACAACCCAAATCAAAAGTTTTAATCCTTATAATGGAAAAAAATGAAATTATAAGCAGAAGAATCAGACTGAAACAGCTGCCTGAAGTAATTTTCTACCAAAAACTGCTTCTGAAGAAGAAGAAAACATCAAAATGGTAGAATTTAGTAAAAGTATGCAAAGAAGACCAAGTTGCTGCTTTGCAAATCTGATCAACAGAAGCTTCATTCTTAAAAGCCCAGGAAGTAGAAACTGACCTAGTAGAATGAGCCGTAATCCTTTGAGGCGGGATTTACCCGACTCCACATAAGCATGATGAATCAAAAGCTTTAACCAAGACGCCAAAGAAATGGCAGAAGCCTTCTGACCTTACCTAAAACCAGAAAAGATAACAAATAGACTAGAAGTCTTTCTGAAATCTTAGTAGCTTCAATATAATATTTCAAAACTCTGACCACATCCAAAGAATGTAAGGATCTTTCCAAAGAATTCTTAGGATTTAGGACACAAGGAAGGAACAATAATTCCTCTATTAATGTTGTTAGAATTCACAACTTGAGGTAAAAATTTAAATAAAGACAGCAAAACCACCTTATCCTGATGAAAAATCAGAAAAGGAGACTCACAAGAAAGAGCAGATAATTCAAAAACTCTTCTAGCAGAAGAGATGGCCAAAAGGAACAATACTTTACATGAAAGTAATTCAATGTCCAAAGAATGCATATGCTCAAACGGAAGAGCCTGTTAAGCCCTCAGAACCAAATTAAGACTCCAAGGAGGAATAATTGGCTTAATGACAGGCTTGATACGAACCAAAGCCTGAACAAAACAATGAATATCAGAAAGATTAGCAATTTTTTCTGTGAAACAGCACAGAAAGAGCAGAGATTTGTCCTTTCAAGGAACTTGCAGACAAAACCTTATGAAGAAACTATAAAATCCTAGGAATTCTAAAAGAATGCCAAGAGAAATTATGAGAAGAGTATCATAAGATGTAAGTCTACCAAACTCGATAATAAATCTTTCTAGACACAGATTTACGAACCTGCAACATAGTATTAATCACTGAGTCAGAGAAACCTCTATGACTAAGCACTAAGCGTTTTAATTTCCATACCATCAAATTTAATAATTTGATTTCCTGACGGAAAAAACGAATCTTAAGGTCTGGCCTAAATGGAAGTGACAAAGGTTGGCAACTGGACATCCGAACAAGAACCATATATCAAAACCTGAGCAGCCATGCTGGAGCCACCAGCAGCACAAACGATTGCTCCATGATGATTTTGAAAAATCACTCTTAAAAAGAAGAAGCAGAAGGAGCAAAAATATAGGCAGATTGATAACTCCAAGGAAGTGTCAATGCATACACTGCTTCCGCCTGAGGATCCCCGGACCTGAATAGGTACCTGGGAAGTTTTTCTTGTTTAGATGAGATGCCATCAGAACTAATACTGGAAACCCTCACATCTGAACAATTTGAAAAAACACATCTGGGTAAAGAGACCATTCTCCCAGATGTAAAGCTTGATTGACAGAGATAATCCACTTCCCAATTGTATAAACCTGGGATATGGACCGCAGAAATTAGACAGGAGCTGGATTTAGCCCAAGCAAGTATGTGAGATACTTCTTTCACAGCCTAAGGACTGAGAGTCCCACCCTGATGATTGACATACGCCACAGTTGGGACATTGTCTGTCTGAAAAACAATAACGTCTCTCTCTTCAAAAAGAAGCCAAAACTGACGAACTCTGAGAATGCACGGAGTTCCAAAATATTGAATGGTAATCTCGCCTCCTGAGATTTCCAAACCCCTTGTGCTGACAGAGATCCTGTGATATTCCTTTTAGGATTACCCCCTCCCACTTAATTAACTTTCCTTTATAGGGCAGTAACTTCCAACACTCATTGTCTGAATATTGAAGTTCACTGTTACGTTTGCTTCCTTGTGCCATTCCTACTTGCTAATTGTAGCTACAGCTGATTCCCTTGAGGATTTTCTACCTGACTTCGTCTTCAGATTCATACGCATCCGGATCTATATCCTCAGCGTTCCGGAAACCAAGCCGCGCACACACAGCTTCTCACCGCCATCGGCGGTCACTGCTCAGCTCTGCTCTTACCGGATCCTTGTGGGGTATTGTATGTTGTCTATCCAGATAATACTTACCTTGCTTTGTATCCTCATATTGCCTCACGTTTGAAATGACTTACTCTGTGCAGCATTATTATACTTACCTTCCTTATTCAGTATAAGTTGTGCCATATAAAACCGCATCAAGCTCTGCTTACTACTATCAGTAAAGATTGGAACATCCACAAATGCTATATTGATTGTGTGTTTTGGATTGCTTGGATCTGTATATATTTTAGAATGACTGTGTGTGTGCGTGAAGACAGGTTTTGACTTCAATACCTCTGAATTGCTATCTCAATGAATATATCAAATCTATCTGACTAAAGTTATACCAACTCAGCTGTGTCAAACTTATATCTTATAATCTACAAAAAGATTTCAAAAGCAACTATCTCACAGTATCTATTCAGGTAATTTAAACTACCATTACCTGCTTAGTTTACAAAAGAGAAACACATCCCTTATTTATTGAGGGATTTCTGTTATATTTCAAACCCTTAATACAAAAGTATACCAGTTACTACAGATCCCCAGACAGCCTCCCAACCTAAAAGACTCACATCTGTAGTGATCAAGGTCCAGGTTGGATGAATCGAAGAGACCCGTAGAACTATATGATGGTGATCTAACCACTAAGTCAAAGATAGTTGAACATTGGAATTCAAAGATATTAAAAATGATATCCTAGAATCCCTGCACCATTAATTCAGCATAAAAAACTGGAAAAGTTTCATATGAAAATGAGCAAAGGGAATCGAATCCAATGCTGCAGCCATGAGACCTAAAACTTCCATGCATATAACTACTGAAGGTTCTGACAAACTGAACCCAATATAATTGTCTCCTGTCTGTTAGAGACAAAGACATTGACACAATCTATCTGGAAACCTAAAAAAGGTGACCCTTGTCTGAGCAACCATGTCTTAGAAGAAACAACAAAAGTTGAATCGTATGAGGTTCTGGAGAACGAAAAGACTGAGCCAGTACCACGAGATCGTCCAAATAAGGAAACACTGAGAACCTTGAAAAGATTCGCAGAGCTTTCGCTAGACCAGAAGGAAAAGCAACAAATTGGTAATGCTTGTCAAAAAAAGAGAATCTCAGAAAATGAAAATAATCTGAATGAAAACAGAAGTAGAAGATATGCATCTATTGTATCTATTGAAAACAAATAATGCCCTTACTGACCAAAAAGGCAGAATAGACCATATAAACACCATTCTGAAAGAAGGAACTCTTATATGACAAATCAAAAAGATTTTCTATCTTTGGGACAATGAATAGTTTTGAACAAAACCCCAAACCCTGTTCCTGAAATGGAACTGGTATGAATACCCCAGATAACTCCAGGTCTGAGCAGCTCCTTGAGACCCCAACGGTTAACCAGCCGTGCCTCACAAGTACCCAACACATACAGGTCTGAAACATACTTCAGAAAAGTGTGAGCCTTTATTGGAATAGCTGGAATATGCTAGAGAGAAAAAACTTCTCACAGGCAGTTTTACTCTGAATCCTATTCAGTACCCCAATCTAAGAAGTTTGGAACAAATTGAACCAAACAAATTTTAAAAAGTCTTAACCTGCCCCTTACCAGCTAAGCTGGAATAAAAAATTGCACCTACATGCAAATTTGGGGGGCTGACTTTGATCTTTTAAATAGCTTAAATTCATTCCATGTTGAAGAATGCTTCCAATTATAAACATGTTACTTGGGGAAGAATTAGGATTCCGTTCCTTATTAAGAATAATAACATGAAAAAATAAAAAAATAATAAAAGTCCCTATCCTATTCTACTTTACAAAGTATCAGCTCTTTTACCAGCCCTTAAAAGGGCTTTTTGCAGGGCATGCCCCAAAGTAATCAGCTCTTTTGCCTGTAAAAAAAAATACAAACCCCCCCAACATTAAAACCCACCACCCACATACCCCTACTCTAACCCAAACCCCCCTTAAATAAACCTAACACTACCCCCCTGAAGATCTCCCTACCTTGAGTCGTCTTCACCCAGCCGGGCCGAAGTCTTCATCCGATGGGGCAGAAGAGGACATCCGTTTCTTATTAAGAACAGACTAATATAAGCTTAAGATTTACTCTTAGAACTCAATCTTGAAGCAACAAAAAGCTCCATTCCCCAGAGTAACAGTTTGAAAGAATTGAATCCAATTGTGAACCAAATAATTGATTACCTTGGAAAAAAAAGAAATATGGATTTTAGAAATCAAATTAGCATTCCAAGATTAAGTCACAAAGTTCTTCTAGCTAAAATAGCTAAAGACATAGATTTAATCTCAATTGTGAAAATATCAAAAAAATGACGACACAAATGAAATTATTAGCATCACATGTTGATCAACTTAACAATGCTAAAACAAATCATAATCCGATACTTGTTGCACTAAAGTATCCAACCAGAATGTTGAAGCATTTGCAACATCAGCCAAATAAATTGCAGGCCTAAGAAAAGGACCTGAAATAAAATATTTTTCCTTAAATAAGATACAAGTTTCCCATCTGAAGGAAAAAAATAAATACTATTTTCTATAGGAATAGTAGTATGTTTAGCAAGAGTAGAGATAGCCCCATTAACTTTGGGGATCTTTCCTCAAAACTTTTAAACTAACTGCCGGCAAAGGATACAATTTAAAAGCCTTAAAGAAGGAATAAAAGAAGTTCCAGGCCTATTCCATTCCCTAGTATCATGAACTGGGAAAAAACCTCTGAAGAAACCACAGGAGGTTATGAGCAGAATTTAAATGTTAGCTAGTCTTAAATCAAAAGAACTAGACTCCTCAATATCCAATATAATCAACACCTTTTCAACAACGAATGTACTCTATTTAAAAATAAAAAAGTAGATTTGTTAGTGTCAAATATCTGATGAAGTATATTCTAAATGAGAAAAAACATCATCAGAGAAGGATAATTTAGTATGTGGTCAGTCATTTGTAAATTCATCAACTAAATGAGAAGTTTAAAAAAGACCTATACATTTTATTAGAAGGCGGGATGTCAGACAAAGCCTTTAGGATAGAATCAGAAAAACATTCTCATAGATTCCTAGGTATATCTTGTACATTAGATGTAAAAAGAATAACAATAGATAATGCATAAATACTAATGGATTCTGCATGTAAAAGTTTATCATGATAACTTATTACAAACCATAGCTAAAGATAAAATTAATAACATTAAAATAAATGAACTTAGCTTTGGTAGGACTGATATCAGTCATCAGGAATCCAACAGTATTTTCTGATACAGGAACAGTTTTTGGAACATCTTGCAATATGCAATAGAAAAACAACATATAAAGCAAAATTTATATGACAGTTTCAGGAATGGGAAAAAATGCAAACACAACAAGCCTCTAGAAACCAGAAGCAACTAAAAAGTGAGACTTAAATAATGTAAAAAAACTGGCGCCAACGGGAGGCGGAGCTAGCCATGAACTGACATGGATGTTTCCTGCTGAAGCTCCACATTTGACCTGGCATTGAGGGAGATTATCGCTGGTCCAGACATGTTTGGACTGACAGAACCAAGTGAGAAGTAAGGGGAGAGAATGGGGAACAAGATTGCATATTTTTTATGCAGAAAGGAGCTGTTTTGACTGAGTTAGAGCCTTCTATCATGATGCACCCCTGCTGTTTTGCCTGTAAACCCCATACCAGCTATTCTTAACATCACAACTAACTGGACTATCTAATGATCAGAGCAGCCATCAGAGGGGCAGAAGAGCCAGCAGAGGTCATTTACAGGTAGACAGAGGGCATGAACATATGTTTAAGGGATAAAAAGCTGAAATAAAAGCCTTTTAAAAACGGGCCCCTGCTGAATTGCCAGGGAAACCCTGTAGCTATTAAGGCCCTGCCTAAATTTACAGCCTCAGGCCCTTACAATCCTGTTTAGCTACAGAAGATCAAAGATTGGTGTATAGAAACCCTAACTGATGTGTTAAAAGGCTTGGTGTTTGCTGCATTTAACAATTTAATAAGCACACTTACTGGGCCCCTGCATGACTGTATCAGAAACCCCATTTGAAGCACAGCATAGATAATCTCAGCAACAGGA
Source organism: Bombina bombina (assembly GCF_027579735.1). Taxonomy (NCBI): domain Eukaryota; kingdom Metazoa; phylum Chordata; class Amphibia; order Anura; family Bombinatoridae; genus Bombina; species Bombina bombina. Next base: position 1,123,470,539 of record NC_069503.1, read on the forward strand.
AGAATCTGCTTATAAACACAGAGACTGTCATTGGATAGGGGATTATTACCTGAATCGTTTTTTTGTGTGTTTTTTTTTGCATTCATCTCATTGCAATTTAAAGTCTGCAACATCATACTATATATATGCCCTGACTGAACTCCACACCTCTCTCTATAACCTGGTATAGCTACTGTTTATCTGCATCACACTATGGCATCCAGGAGAGTCCCCAGGGTGGACAAGGGTACAAAGCCACATGCTACTTCTAGTTCAAAGATGAACACATTCTTTAAAGCTATACACTCTCCAACTGTGGAGGAAGATGATAATTCACAAATGTCTCAAGAAGAGCAACAGGATCCAATTCCTCCTGACAGAGAATCACCTATAACTAAAGCTGACCTTAAGGATCTCCCGACCAAAGCAGACCTCTCCTCTTTTTTTCAAAAGGTCAGCAAGATGCTGAAAGAGGGTTTAACAGAAATAAAGAAAGTAGTTGCGGATCTGGGAGGCAGAGTGGCCTATTTGGAAGAATTAGAGGAAGAGACTACATCCAACATGGACCTAATCAACAGGAAAATGGAGACCCAGGAATCACAAATTGAATATCTCCAATCCAAGCTAGAAGACCTCGACAACAGGGGTAGGAGACAAAATCTACGCATTCGGGGTGTCTCTGAAAAAATCACGAGCGACACTCTCCCCTCACATCTACAAAACATCTTCAAACAACTATTGAATAATCAGCAGCTACCTGATGTAGCGATTGACAGGGCGCACAGAGCTTTAAGACCCAAGCCACGGGATGGAGAGGCTCCAAGGGATATAATCCTGAGGTTTCACAGATACACCAATAAAGAAGCAATATTAAATGCTACAAGAAAACAACAATCCTTCACTTTGGATGGTGACACGCCTCAATTTTACGCAGACCTCAGCCCTATCACCTTACAAAACCGCAAAGAAATAAGATTCCTCACGCTTCATCTGAGAGATCACGGTCTACCCTACAGATGGGGATTCCCCTTCAGTTTGAGAGTACTGAAGAACAACAAACTTGCAACATACAGGACACTAGAAGATCTGGACCACTTTTGCCAAACACTGGGCATACCAAAACCTACCCTCCCTTCATTGGAACCTTCGGATATTTCTGACTCACAAAGAAATTCAGCAGCGCCAAAACCTCAATGGATGAAAGCGGCAAAGAAAAGATCTAGAGATGACGCATCAAAACATCGGAAAGGGCCAGCAGATTTAGACCCGAGTTGAGGGATCTTTAGACTATCTATACAGTTCCTTTGGCAGTGAAGGCCTGGCCGGCCGATAAAGATACTTGAGACATTCCTGAGAGTAGCCTTAAGCATGATTATTATCATGGTCTTACTTTGGTGCTATGTTTCATTTGCTCCTGAGATAGATTGTTTATGCTATGGTCTTCTCTCTCCCCTTTTCTCCCCTTTAACACTGTTTCTCTCCTTCACAGGTGCCTTTCAACCTTGTTCGGTTGAACTAATTCCCCTATGAACCCCAATATTACTTGGGAAGGTTTTACAGGGAATTTTTGTTATGAAATGTTTTTTATTTTCAGGTTTCTTGTTTGGTTGTATTGTTTATTGTTTTGTTGTTTATGCCGAAATAATGATACTTTTGTATTGCTTACTTCTGATCCAAGACTAAGAGATGTTTTTGTATACACGTATAAGAGAGTTACTTCTATCCACTATCTAGCCACAGGCAGGGGTGGGCTGGACCAACACTTCAATGGTGCCATTTTCTTTGACACTGCGATGGCTGAGTATAGACACTACATAACTGGGTAACTCCTCCTACGTAAGGTAATGAGCTTTATCCCACAACACTGACGTAGGTACACAAATTAAGGAAATTAAACTAATCTCTCAAAACTGTAAGGGCTTAAATTCCCCAACTAAAAGATCCATAGCGCTTAATTGGGGGAGAAAAGAAGAAGCTAACATTATTTTTGTTCAAGAAACCCATTTTGTCACCAACAAAGAACCTACATTCAAATCTAGAGACTTCCCCACTTCATACCTTCACTCTAACACAGAGAAAAAGAATGGGGTGGGAATATTATTCAATAAAAATACACACTTCCAGCTGTTGGAGAAATTGGTGAATAGGGAAGGTCGCTATATAATACTAGTGGGTATGTTGTTTAATAGACCAATTACCCTGGCTAACGTATATGCACCCAACACAGGACAAGCTCACTTTTTGACGACAGTCAGTAACAAACTCCTAGAGATCCAAAAAGGCACACTCCTGTTAGGGGGAGATCTAAATGTAGCATTGTTCCCGACTTTAGATTGTTCACAAGGCCGCAGTATCACTACGTCTAAAACTAGAAATCTAATTCTTAACACATTAAGGGGCCTCACCCTTTTGGACACCTGGCGCACACTTCACCCCACCGCACGCAACTATTCATTTTATTCTAATCCAGCCAAATCATACTCACGCATAGACTATTGGTTTATTAACCATAGTAATATGCCATTAGTTACAGACGCTGATATTTCTCCAATAACATGGTCTGACCACTCCTCAATATCGTTGACTCTGACCTGGCCCTCGGTACCAATACACCCGTTTCACTGGAGACTGGATGAGGCTATGCTACATGACCCACTAGTCATACAACAAACCCAGCAAGCTTTGACAGAGTACTTTCAGCTAAACTGCAACTCCACGACGTACACTCCAATGACTTGGTTCGCACATAAGGCTGTTCTCAGGGGGTCGTTGCTGAAACAGAAAGCTATTAAAAAGCGTTCTTCGCTAGCACAATACAAAATACTACTACAGAAAGTACAAACTGACGAAAATTCACATAAAAGTAATCCCCAGAGACAGGATCTTTTGCAGGCGCTAGCCACATCACGATCCCAGCTAAAAAAACTACTTACATAAGGAGGCATGCGTAAAGGCTTTATATCTTAGGAAGATATACTTCCATGGAGGTAACAAATCTGGTACCCTGCTCGCTAGGGCCTTAAAGCGCAAAACATTACACAACTACATTCTCAATATAACAGTAGACAACGGCACGGAAACGTCGGACTCAAATCTGATAGCTAAATCATTCATGACCTACTATGGGAATCTTTACAATCTCCCCTGTAATGAGCGGGTAACGCAAGCAGAATTTTTAGACACTTATATTCAAAGTGCAGATTTGAGTAAGATTCAAAGAGAGGACAAAGAGAGCTTAGACAAACCGATCAAACTACATGAAATACTGAAAGTTATTAATGACCTTCCATCACATAAAAGTCCTGGACCAGACTGGTTTTCAAACAAATATTACAAAACATATAAGGATATCTTAGCGCCACATCTATTAGATTTATATAGGTATATAGATAAGGAAGGACATCTCCCCCCGGAATACTTAGAAGCCCAGATTTCAGTTATTCCCAAACCAGGTAAACCCCCCACGCATCCCGGTAATTACAGGCCCATCTCTTTATTGAACACTGATTTAAAAATCTTTACAAAAATACTGGCTAATAGGTTGAACCGAATACTCCCACAGATTATCCACTCTGATCAGGCTGGCTTTGTGCCTGGTCGAGAGGCCAGGGATAACACCATCAGATCACTTCAATTAATAGATCACGCTAAACATACAAACACGGATATGGTGGTTATTTCCACAGACGCTGAGAAAGCGTTTGATCGCCTAAACTGGGATTTTTTATTTGCTACACTTAGGGAGGTGGGTCTGGGGGAGGGTATGCTTCGTAGAATTCAGAGCCTTTATCATGCACCATCAGCAAAGGTTAGAGTAAATAATATGATGTCCGATCCCTTCATTATCCACAATGGCACAAGGCAGGGTTGTCCGCTTTCCCCTATATTATTCATAATCAGCATGGAAGTCTTAGCACAGAAAATAAGAAATAATCCGCTGGTTTCCGGCATTAAAGTAGGCCCTTTAGATTGTAAACTCTCGCTATACGCAGACGATGTCCTGTTCACGTTATCATCACCCCAGACATCTGTCCCTGAGGTCCTGAAAGTTCTCAAACAATTTGGTGACTTTTCCAATTTCAGGATTAATGAACAAAAGTCAGAAATCTTAAATATCTCCCTCCCACCTCAAGAATTTCAGACCCTGTTACAGTCCTGCACTCTTAAACACCAACCACAAGCGATCAAATATTTGGGGATGTATCTTGCTCCAAACATGAAAGCCCTCCTGGAGCTTAACTTCACTAATCTACTTAATACTATATCGACAGATTTAAAGACTTGGAAGGACCGTCCCTTTTCATGGTGGGGTAGACTCCAAATTTTGAAAATGAATGTACTCCCTAGATTGCTGTACGTGATTCAAGCTGTCCCTATCACCCTACCACAGGGCCTCCTTACTCAGATACAACATGTTTTAGATTCCTTCGTTTGGGGTAGCATAAAACCCAGAGTTAAGAAGGCAACTATGTACAGGTCAGCCAGAGAGGGAGGGTTGGGTCTGCCTAAGATAGAAACCTATTATCATGCCACGGGCTTACAGAGAATCATAGAGTGGCACAGAAATAGAGACTCTAAGGCTTGGATTCCAATAGATTCACATATACTTCACTCCCCCTCTCTGGGAGCTTTATGTTGGATAGCAGGGCAGAATCGACCACCATGGTTGAAGGCATACCCACTTTTACACCATGTGTTCGAATTATGGGACACTTTGATAAAGAGATTCCCAGGAATATCAACACTCAGATCACCCATGTCCCCAATTTCCCCGAATGCTGAGCTATTGGGGGGGGGTAATGTTTGACAGGAATAACCTGAATAATTGGGAGATGGGTTACACGGTTCCCCTATTTAATTTACTAAGTGAGGGCAAACTCAAAAACAGGTTAGACCTTACAGACATCCTAGGTGGAGTTTTTGTTAGGTGGCTAAAATATAACCAAGTTCACCATTTTCTCCATACCCACCCTCTCAAACAGTCACTTACAAGAAATCTCACACCCTTTGAACAGACATGCGCTATGACAAGTTCAGCACATCACACCTTATCATGGGCTAAGAGACTCCTAGTTAATGCACAGAGCTCAAAACTTCCTGATTATATAGAAAGCTGGCATAGGGAATTGAATAAGACTATCACAGAAGCAGAGTGGGTTAAAATTTTTAATAATACAAGAAAATCTTCATCCTCAGCTAGATTTTTAGAGACAAATTACAAACTCCTGACTAGGTGGTACTTGACACCTACCAGACTTAAATGCATTTTCCCTGCCTCGTCAGACCTTTGTTGGAGGGGTTGTGGGGAAAGGGGGACGATGACACACATATGGTGGGCATGTCCTAAATTGTCACCTTTTTGGCAGGGCATACAGAATACCCTACAAGTCATAATGGGGCGGGGGGATTCCTATCAGCTAGACCCGACAACTGCCCTACTGAATCTGTTACCTAAATGTAAATGTAAATTAAGAACACAACTAATTCAGTTGGCATTGAATTCTGCTAGGTCCTTAGTCGCTAGGCTCTGGAAATCTCAAATCTGCCCGACCCTAAAGGACTGGCACTCTCACATGACAGATACCTTGAGAATGGAAGAATACGGTTTAATTAGAATTCTTCCATGTTTAATTAGAATTCTTCCATGATTTAAAATTCATCTGGGATGAAATCCAAAATGATCTGAGGATAGAAGGCGGGAGCTTTACACAAGTTACAGGAGTGACCTAGGAGGAATGACAGGCCTAGTGTTATCTTAGAGAGGTATGGCTGACGTGGTCCCACTCCTGCCTGATACTCTAATAATGACCTCTTTAGCTTAGCACTTCTCTCAAAGGTTGATAGTTAAATACAAAGTCGAGGGATACCACTAGATGTGTAGAATATATACAAAGTGATCTTAAATTAAGAAATTTCGGCATAGTTTTGTTGTTGTTTGAGTTATGTTTTGTACATTGGTGTCATTGTCAATCACCATGCATTTATATGGACTTATCACTGACAGTCTAGCTCTACTATTTCATTTTACTATATGGGAGTTTGTTCTCTTTCTTTTGGAGACTGATGGGTTCTCCCTCTTTTGTTTCTGTTTAAACTTTTGTATCAACAATGACATCCTTTTGCACCATGCTGCTAAATAATGATAATAAAAATGAATAAATAAAAAAAAAAAAAACTGGCGCCAAATATGACGCCCACTTATTTTTTGGCGCCAAAAACGTCTGTAACAAACACGAGAGTAAAAAATGACGCAACTACGTGAAAACTTCCGGTGTCAACTACGACGCCGGAAATGACATCATTGACGTCAGACAAACGTCAATCTCCCACCAAAAAAGTCTTGCGACAAAAATGACGCAATCAATTCTAGCATTTCTTGCACCCACGAGCCTAACAGCCCACAGTTTAAAGGAAAAAAGTCAATTGAAAATTTTAGGTAAGAAAAATATTTCATTCATATGCATTTTCCCAAAAAATGAAACTGACAGTCTGAAAGAAGGAAAATAAACTGATTGACCTGAATCATGGCAAATATAAGTATAAAACATATATTTAGAACTTTACATATAAAGTGCCAAACGATAGCTGAGAGTGTCATAAATAAAAAAGACTTACTTACCCTAAGACACTCATCTGCATATAGTAGATAGCCAAACCAGTACTGAAACGAGAATCAGTAGAGGTAATGGTATATAAGAGTATATCGTCGATTTGAAAAGAGAGGTAGGAGAAGAAATCTCTATGACCGATAACAGAGAACCTATGAAATAGATCCCCTAGAGGAAGACCATGGTATTCAAATAGGCAATACTCTCTTCACATCCCTCTGACATTCACTGCACTCTGAGAGGAAAACCGGGCTTCAGCCTGCTGCGAAGCGCATATCAACGTACAAATCTAGCACAAACTTACTTCACCACTTCCATGGGTGGCAAAGTTTGTAAAACTGAATTGTGGGTGTGGTGAGGGGTGTATTTATAGGCATTTTGAGGATTGGGAAACTTTGCCCCTCCAGGTAGGAATGTATATCCCATACGTCACTAGCTCATGGACTCTTGCCAATTACATGAAAGAAAATATTACAAGAATTTTAAACTAATTACACCTAATATAAGCCCCCTAATAAAATAAAAAAAAAATAATAAAAGTCCCTACCCTATTCTACATTAGAAAGTATCAGCTCTTTTACCAGCCTTTAAAAGGGCTTTTTGTGGGGCATGCCCCAAAGTAATCAGCTCTTTTGCCTGTAAAAAAAAATACAACCCCCCAACATTAAAACCCACCACCCACCAGACCGGCAGAAGACTTCATCCAAGCAGGGCAAGAAGAGGTCTTCCATCCATCAAAAGTCTTCATCCAGGCGGCATCTTCTATCTTCATCCATCCGGATACGGAGCGGCAGCATCCTGAAGACATCCGACGCAGAGCATTCTCTTCCTTCTTGATCCGACGACTAAATGACGGTACTTTTAAGTGACGTCATCCAAGATGGCGTCCCTTGAATTCCGATTGGCTGATAGGATTCTATCAGCCAATTGGAATTAAGGTAGGAAACAATCAGCCAATCAGATTGACCTTGCATTCTATTGGCTGATCGGAACAGCCAATAGAATGCGAGGTCAATCAGGCAAAAGAGCTGATTACTTTGGGGCATGACCCGCAAAAAGCACTTTTAAGGGCTGGTAAAAGAGCTGATACTTTGTAATGTAGAATAGGGTAGGGACTTTTATTATTTTGTTTTTTTAATTTTATTAAGGGGCTTAGATTAGGTGTAATTAGTTTAAAATTCTTGTAATGTTTTTTATTTTTTGTAATTTAGTGGGGGGGTTTTTGTACTTTAGTTTAGTTTATTTAAACGTATTTAATTGTAGGTACTTGTAGTTAATTTATTTAATTTATTTAATGATAGTGTAGTGTTAGGTTTAATTGTAACTTACTTTAGGATTTATTTTACAGGTAATTTTGTAATTATTTTAACTAGGTAGCTATTAAATAGTTATTAACTATTTAATAGCTATTGTACCTAGTTAAAATAAATACAAAGTTGCCTGTAAAATGAATATAAATCCTAAAATAGCTACAATGTAACTATTAGTTATATTGTAGCTATATTAGGGTTTATTTTACAGGTAAGTATTTAGTTTTAAATAGGATTAATATATTTAATTATATTAATATTATTTTGTTTTATTTAAATAGGATTAATTTATTGAATTAATTTAATGATAGTGTAGTGTTAGGCGTAATTGTAACTTAGGTTCGGATTTATTTTACAGGTAAATTTGTATTTATTTTAGCTAGGTAGTTATTAAATAGTTAATGACTATTTAATAACTATTGTACCTAGTTAAAATAAATACAAAGTTGCCTGTAAAATAAATATAAATCCTAAAATAGCTACAATGTAACTATTAGTTATATTGTAGCTATATTAGAGTTTATTTTACAGGTAAGTATTTAGTTTTAAATAGGATTAATTTATTTAATTATATTAATATTATTTTGTTTTATTTAAATTATTTTTAACTTAGGGGGGTGTTAGGGTTAGACTTAGGTTTAGGGGTTAATAACTTTATTATAGTAGTGGCGACGTTGGGGGCGGGAGATTAGGGGTTAATAATTGTAGGTAGGTGGCGGCGATGTTAGGGAGGGCAGATTAGGGTTCATAGCTATAATGTAGGTGGCGGCGGTGTCCGGTCGGCAGATTAGGGGTTAATGCTTATAGTTAGGCTGCGGCGACGTGGGGGGGGCAGATTAGGAGTTAATAAAATGTATTATAGTGTTTGCGAGGCGGGAGTGCAGCGGTTTAGGGGTTAATACATATATTATAGTGGCGGCAAGGTCCGGTCGGCAGATTAGGGGTTAATACTTGTAGTTAGGTTGCGGCGACGTGGGGGGGCAGATTAGGGGTTCATAGGGATAATGTAGGTGGCGGCGGTGTCCGGAGCGGCAGATTAGGGGTTAATAGTATAATGCAGGTGTCAGCGATAGCAGGGGCTTCAGATTAGGAGTTAATAAGTATTAGATTAGGGGTGTTTAGACTCGGGGTTCATGTTAGGGTGTTAGGTTTAGACTTAGTGTTTTCCCATAGGAAACAATGGGGCTGCGTTAAGAGCTGAACGCTGCTTTTTTGCAGGTGTTAGGTTTTTTTCAGCCGAAACTGCCCCATTGTTTCCTATGGGGGAATATCGAATTTACCAAGCTAATTCGGATTTATTCGATAGATTCGGCAGCTAATTCGGATTCATTCGGTAGATTCAGCAGTATTTTAATTCGGAAATTCGAATCGATCCGAATCTCCGAATTTACCGAATTTTCTGAATTTCCGAATCAATCCGAAACGAATTGCACATGTCTACTTTTAGCTCAATAAAGCAGGTTCTGTGCCTACATCAGTCTACAGTAAATTGTGTGACCATAGTGTCACTTAAAGAACACATTTTTTCCATCATTGACATGTACACATAACTATTGTATGAACACATACCTGTATACTGCGCATATTAAAATCCCTCATAGCACAAATCCTTTTGTGCACATGCATGTTATAGAGTTTGACATGGGAATCAGTATAGTCCCTAGCATGTATCAATGTGCATTGTATGCCCACATGGACATATATCTGACTGTACTAATCCCTCTCATCAATTGACTCCTCTACAGAACCTCCTGTCACGAGGATACAAACAGGCATGCCGCCACCACCACCACCACCACCACCACCACCACCAGTCACAGGCATGCAGCCACCACCACCACCACCAGTCTTCAGGCAACCAAATAAACAGTATGCTCCCAGGCATGAGCAGGGTTGGATGGATTCAGTTGAGGACCCGGAAGTGATGCCACCACCATTGCCATATGACCCCTGGCAAGATTCCTGGCCAGAGGAATATTCTTCTTTTGGCTTTGAGGGGAAGCCAAGGCAGCCACAAAGGGTCCATGTATTTACCCCCCCAACACAATCTCAGGGCAGTCATGGCTCTTACCCACAGACTATGTCACAAGAAGTTCCAACTGGACAGGCTGAGTGGTCACACACTGGTCAGCAGTGGGACTATCAATCAACCCTGAGAGCTCCACCATCCTCATCACTTGGGCAAGTTCCACCATCCTCATCACTTGGGAGAGCTCCACCATCCTCATCACTGGGGAAAGCTCCACCATCCTCATCACTTGGGAGAGCTCCACCATCCTCATCACTTGGGAGAGCTCCACCATCTGACGATGAAAATATAGCTGAAAGTACTCAAGCACCAGCAGATGCAGCTGAACCTGTCCCATCAGAACCAGCAGATGCAGCTGAACCTATCCCATCAGAACCAGCAGATGCAGCTGAACCTGTCCCATCAGAACCAGCAGATGCAGCTGAACCTGTCCCATCAGAACCAGCAGATGCAGCTGAACCTGTCCCATCAGAACCAGCAGATGCAGCTGAACCTGTCCCATCAGAACCAGCAGATGCAGCTGAACCTGCACCTCAAGCAACTAGAAGCCCTGCTGCTCAAGAGCCGCCTGTGGATGCATTGTATTCTCCCCTGGGTGAGGAATACATTGCACTCCAGAGGAGTCTCATAACAAGCTCCGAGAGCAGACAAAGAGGCCAAGAGAGGTTCCACAGGAGGCAAGAGAGGTTCTTCAGGAGCCAAGAGAGGTTACACAAACGTAGCATAGAGCTGCAGAGGGACATGGCAGCATCATTAAGTGGAAGTGTTCAAAACCAGTCACAGATGATGGGAATTCTGTCTGATAAGCAGATGCAGAGGGACAATAGATGGCGAGAACAAAATCAACTCTTGGGTGTGTTGGTTGAGCACTTTACACACCAGCAGGACACTGCCTCCAGCCTATCATCTGTGGCCAGCACACCAGCAGAAACATCAGAATCTTTTCAAACCAGGAGAACAAGGAAATCCACTACAGTCACCTCAGCTCCCTATCCAAGAAGCCTATAAATAAATAAATATTCTTATAGTTCACCATAAATCTTGTCCTCTGTTATTTAACATATAATTGTCATCCACATCCATGTGAGGTGTTTTTTAGTACACTAATATTGTTAAAACATATAATAAGACCTGTGTGGAAATGGCAAACAAAGGTAATATTATCATGTTTATGACATATTCATGTTCTATAAACCACATCACATGGTTGTGTATGAAGGGTACATATAGTAATATTGACTTCTAAGATGTAAACCAAGGTTTCTCACATCCAATATAAATTGACACATGGGTATATATATAAATAATAATGTATTTACAGAAGGTGTGAACATAAGGTATAAACATCCATTTTCATTCTTCTTAATGATAGTTAATAAATCATAGTGACCTAAACATGAATTAAACAAATGAGATATTTTCAGTAATTAGGGTGGTTAAGGGAAGGGGGTGGGATGTAGTAGTTTCACTTACATGCAGTGGAAATACGCAGTATGTAATTCTATGGCCAGCTGCAGCAACAACAGCAGCAGGGGTAGCACCAGGAACAGGGACAGCAGCGTGAGGTGCAGGGACAGCAGCAGCAGGAGCATGGACGGCTACAGCACCATGACCAGGGACCTCAGCAGCAACTAGAGCATCAGCAGATATATCCTGAACAACAGGGGCTTGTAGGGCTTCCAGCACCCCTTGTGCCTCACGATGCTGTCTCTCTATGTAAAGCAGGGGAAACATGGTGGCTAATGAGGGTGTGCATTGCCAGGTGTTATAAGGCTTCCGGTTGAGAGGTTATGCTGTTTGTGATTGGTTTGACACACTTGCAGGGGCAGGAATAATAAATGCTTAGAAGAGGTTTAACTGTTTGAGATTTGCGGCTGATATGTATGTGATTATGCATGCGTTTGTTAGGCCTTCAGGGAGTTACGTTGCTTTTATAGTCAGTGCAAGGGTTGCTGCGCCTGTGGCGAGATGAGAATGGAGTAGATTTTCTGAATTCTGCTCGCGTAAGTCCTGTATATTGGATACCAAATTGCGTGTCTGTTCTATGTTAGTCTATGGGTAAAAAAAATACGTCCGAAGGGTGAAATATACACGCGTTACTTGTATGCTACGCCGTATATATAATACCAAAATCACGTAAAATCTGGCAGCGGCGCTGCATATGTAATGGAGGCCAAAATAGCTACAATGTAACTATTAGTTATATTGTAGCTGGTTTAGGGTTTATTTTATAGGTAAGTATTTAGTTTTAAATAGGAATTATTTAGTTATTAATAGTAGGTTTAATTTAGATTTATTTTAATTACATTGAAGTTAGGGGTGTTAGGGTTAGACTTGGGGTTAGGTTTAGGGGTTAATAACTTTAGTATAGTGGCGGCAATTGTTGGGGCAGCAGATTAGGGGTTAATAACAGTAATGTAGGTTGTGGCAATGTTAGGGACAGCAGATTAGGGCTTAATAATATTTAACTAGTATTTGCGATGCGGGAGTACGGCGGTTTAGGGGTTAATATGTTTATTATAGTGGCGGCGATGTCCGGAGCGGCAGATTAGGGGTTAATAATTTTATTTTAGTGTTTGCGATGCAGAAGGGCCTCGGTTTAGGGGTTAATAGGTAGTTTATGGGTGTTAGTGTACTTTTTGGCACTTTAGTTATGAGTTTTATGTTACGGCTTTGTAACATAAAAGCCATAACTACTGACTTTCAGTTTACGGTATGGATCTTGACGGTATAGGGTGTACAGCTCACTTTTTGGCCTCCCAGGCAGACTCATAATACCTGCGCAAAGGAAGTCCCATTGAAAAAGGACTTTTGGAAAGCTGCGGTAGTTACGTTGCGTTACAGCCAAAAAAGTGTGCTGTACACCTTAATGCTGCTTTTTCACTCATACCGCAAAACTCGTAATCTAGCCGTATATCTTTTATAAAGCAAATGTATTTTCTCTTATTTATTCTAATAGTTTGGGTATGATATTTGCTATTTGGATTTGTAATTCCAGGTGTTTGACAGTGAAGGGAATTGTATTACCTTAAAGATATGTTCACCTTTAAAGAGATTTTGTAGTTTTAAAAATATTATGGTTGTATTCTTTCCTCATACAGGAGCGCAAGAGATTTTAGGTTGCATAAAATAATTTGTAAATTAATAGTGTCTATATCAGAGGAGATAGCTGATTCTATTAAGATCATAGTTGGAGAATTATGAACATTACAGAATAAAGTATCACTAGGTTATTTTATTAGTAGTTCAAAGAGAAAGTGTGAAGAAATTAATTTTAAAGAAAATGTTTTTATTGACTTTTATTTTAATTTTTTTTTTGTTTTATTTTTCATTGTTTTTGCAAGCCTTAGCACAAGTTAACTTGCATAGTTATATAGCTTCATGTTGAAGTCTAGTAGTTTTTACTTGCTTAGTGTTCATGTTTAAGGTATCGTTTAAATTATATAGAGTAGCTGTGAGTTATTCTCTGTAGAAATTTAGTTTGTATTATATACCCAAAATGTTTTGTTTCCCCTATATTTAGATGACATTTGATAAATTAAGGTATTAAAGGAAATTGTGATGCTTAGAAAAGAGAAAAGTTATGTTGTGTATAATTGTGATTGCATCAGAGTGCATGCTCATCTTGGGCCCGATCCGATATGCAGCGTCGCCTGCAAAAGCCGGCGACGCCGAAATTTGCGCTGGTTTGGTATCCTATATACGGCGTAACCTAGAAGTTACGCCCGTATATTTCTGCCGTTGCCCGTAGTTTTTTGGGCCATAGGCAGGTATACCAAACCAGCGCAGTTTGGTATTCAATATACAGCGTAAGGACTTATGTGGCGAAAAATGGAGAAATCTTACTCCATTTTCCCCTTGCCACAAAATGCAGCCGTAGTAAGCCTTACGCTGAGTATTGGAGCCCTGTAACTCCCTAATCTACCTGCTAAATAAACCTAACACCTAACACATGCGCAATGTCTATCTACCTTTCAACCGCGATTCCCCGCCGCAATCCCTAATAAAGTTATTAACCCCTAAACCGCCGCACACGGACCCCGCCACCACCTACATTAAAAGTATAACCCCCTAATGTGATCCCCCTACACCGTTGCAAACTACTTTACATACCCCGTAATGTGAGTCCCTTACACCGCCGCCAGCTACCTTACCTACCCCCTAAACTGAGCCCCTACCCCGCCGCCATCTATCTTACCTACCCCTTAAACTGAGCCCCCTACCCCGCCACCATCTATCTTACCTACCCCCTAAAGTGAGCACCTACCCCACCGCCAGCTACCTTACCTACCCCCTAAACTGAGCCAACCAACCCCGCCGCCATCTATCTTACCTACCCCCTAAAGTGAGCACCTACCCCGCCGCCAGCTACCTTACCTACCCTTTAAACTGAGCCCCCTACCCCGCCGCCATCTATCTTACCTACCCCCTAAAGTGAGCACCTACCCCGGCGCCAGCTACCTTACCTACCCCCTAAACTGAGCCCCTTACACCGCCGCAATCTATTTTAAAAATATTAACCCCTAATTTAATCCCCCTACACCGCCGCCAGCTATATTAACTATATTAACCTTAATTATATTAGGGTTAATATAGTTAATATAGTTATTATATTATATATATTAACTATATTAACCCTAATTATTTTAGGGTTAATATAGTTAATATCGTTATTATAATATATATATATTAAGTATAATAACCCTATCTAATGATAACACCCCTAACTAAATTCTTATTAAAATAGATCTAATTAATATTAATATTATTAATTAAAATATTCCTATTTAAATCTAAATACTTACCTATAAAATAAACCCTAAGATAGCTACAATGTAATTAATAATTACATTGCAGCTATTTTAGGGTTTATATTTATTTTACAGGTAACTTGGCATTTATTTTAACTAGGTACAATAGCTATTAAATAGTTAATAACTATTTAATAGCTACCTAGTTAAAATAATTACCAATTTACCAGTAAAATAAATCCTAACCTATGTTACAAATACACCTACACTATCAATAAATTAAATAAACTACAAATATCTAAACTAAAATACAATAAAATAATCTAAACTAAATTACAAAAAAAAACAAACACTAAAATACAAAAAATAAAAAAAATATTACAAGATTGTTAAGCTAATTACACCTATTCTAAGCCCCTTAATAAAATAATAAAGCCCCCCAAAATAAAAAAAATTCCCTGCCCTATTCTAAATTAAAAAAGTTCAAAGCTCTTTTAACTTACCAGCCCTTAAAAGGGCCTTTTGCGGGGCATGCCCCAAAGAATTCTGCTCTTTTGCCTGTAAAAGAAAAACACAATACCACCCCCCAACATTACAACCCACCACCCACATACCCCTATTCTAAACCCACCCAAACCCCCCTTAAAAAAACCTAACACTATCCCCCTGAAGATCTCCCTACCTTGTATTCACCCAGCCGGGCAGGACTCTTCATCCGATCCGGGCGATGTCCAATGAAGCGGCAGTGAAGTCTTCTTCCATCTGGGCGATGTCTTCAATCAAGCAGCAGTGAAGTCTTCTTCCATCCGGCGATGTCTTCTTCCACCCGGCGATGTCTTCAAGCAAAGCGGCATCTTCAATCTTCTTTCTTCACTCCTCCGCCGCTGAGCATCCATCCGGCACGACGAGTTCCCAACGAATGAGGTACCTTTACATGACGTCATCCAAGGTGGCGTCCGTCGAATTCCAATTGGCTGATAGGATTCTATCAGCCAATCGGAATTAAGGTAGAAAAATCTGATTGTCTGATTGAATCAGCCAATCAGATTCAAGTTCAATCCGATTGGCTGAACCAATTGAAGATGCCGCTTTGCTTGAAGACATCGCCGGGTGGAAGAAGACATTGCCGGATGTAAGAAGACTTCACTGCCGCTTCATTGGACATCGCCCGGATCGGATGAAGAGTTCTGCCCGGCTGGGTGAATACAAGGTAGGGAGATCTTCAGGGGGGTAGTGTTAGGTTTTTTTAAGGGGGGTTTGGGTGGGTTTAGAATAGAGGTATGTGGGTGGTGGGTTGTAATGTTGGGGGGTGGTATTGTGTTTTTCTTTTACAGGCAAAAGAGCAGAATTATTTGGGGCATGCCCCGCAAAAGGCCCTTTTAAGGGCTGGTAAGGTAAAAGAGCTTTGAACTTTAATTTAGAATAGGTCAGGGAATTTTTTTTTTATTTTGGGGGGCTTTATTATTTTATTAGGGGGCTTAGAATAGGTGTAATTAGCTTAACAATCTTGTAATATATTTTTTATTTTTTGTATTAGATATTTGTAGTTTATTTAATTTATTGATAGTGTAGGTGTATTTGTAACTTAGGCTAGGATTTATTTTACAGGTAAATTGGTAATTATTTTAACTAGGTAGCTATTAAATAGTTAACTATTTAATAGCTATTGTACTTAGTTAAAATAAATACCAAGTTACCTGTAAAATAAATATAAACCCTAAAATAGCTGCAATGTAATTATTAATTACATTGTAGCTACCTTAGCGTTTATTTTATAGGTAAGTATTTAGATTTAAATAGGAATATTTTAATTAATAATATTAATATTAATTAGATCTATTTAATTAAGAATTTAGTTATGGGTGTTAGCGTTAGATAGGGTTATTATACTTAATATATATATATATATATATATATATATTATAATAACGATATTAACTATATTAACCCTAATTATATTAGGGTTAATATAGTTAATATATATAATATAATAACTATATTAACTATATTAACCCTAATATAATTAAGGTTAATATAGTTAATATAGCTGGCGGCGGTGTAGGGGGATTACATTAGGGGTTAATATTTTTAAAATAGATGGCGGCAGTGTAAGGGGCTCACTTTAGGGGCTAGGTAAGGTAGCTGGCGGTGGGGTAGGGGCTCACTTTAGGGGGTAGGTAAGGTAGATGGCGGCGGGGTAGGGGCTCACTTTAGGGGGTAGGTAAGATAGATGGCGGCGGGGTAGGGGCTCACTTTAGGGGGTAGATAAGATAGATGGCGGAGGGGTAGGGGCTCACTTTAGGGGTAGGTAAGATAGATGGCGGTGGTGTAAGGGACTCACATTAGGGGGGTAGGTAAGATAGATGGCGGCGGGGTAGGGGCTCACTTTAGGGGTAGGTAAGATAGATGGCGGTGGTGTAAGGGACTCACATTAGGGGGTATGTAATGTAGCTTGCGACGGTGTAGGGGGCTCACATTAGAGGGTTATAAATTTAATATAGCTGGCGGCGGGGTCCGGGAGTGGCGGTTTAGGGGTTAATACATTTTTTATTGTTAGGATAGTGAGGCGGGATAGCGGATAGAGGGTTAGACGTGTCGGGCTATGTTAGGGAGGCGTGTTACACAGTACAGGAGATTTTATAACTTTAGTCAGGTTTTGTAGGCGCCGGCAGTTTCTAAAGTGCCGTAAGTCACTGGCGACTCCAGAAATTTGTACTTACGCAGATTTCTGGACATCGCTGGTTTGTCAGACTTACGGCACTTTAGCCTCTGACGGCGCCGTATATAGGATACCTCAAGTTGTGAGCTGAAACTGCGGGCGGTGGGGGTTCCCTCACTTGCGCCGCAAACTACGATCTTTATCGGAACGCGCCCCTTGTGCTGTTTTGTTTCCTTCTTAGACTCCTTCTGACTCAAGTATCTGTTGCTATGGGATCCACCTATTTCCCTTGTCTACCCCATGAACAAACCATCATACTTCCATTATGTATCTGCAGATGGACACTTTCTTATGTGCAAGACACCCCTACTGCAATGGACTATGGTATTGAAGCAGAGTGTCTGAGGGAGGTGGAGCTGTAAGAGGACAAAGATTTTCTTAAAGTTACAAGCAGCCACCCATAGATGCTTATGCTGTTCCCATGTTATGCTTCACTGTGTGGAGTGTGCAGAGCAAGAAACTGTCTGTAATATTGGGGGGTGCAAGCTATGCAGGTTGAGAAATAAAGATGCAGTGTTGTTTGGGGGTAGATGGGGTTTGGATGAGTCTTGGAGCAGATAGATTAGTAGTTTGGGGGTTCTGGGAGGTAGATGGAGAGTATTGGAGAGACCGTACTATTATGCAGTGACAAATTGTGCCCTATTGGCTATTATAGCAATGCATGTATGGATTTCTATATAGTATACTCACACAGATTCATGTTATACCGTAGTATTAGGCTTACATTGGTATTAAGAGATTCACTAATTTTCTGTGCCTTTTATGTAGCTGTTATCTTTTTAAATATTATATAATTGTTATGGTATGTTATTCTGTTAGAATAAAAGGGTGGAATGTTAGAATATATAACCATAGTGCTGCCATTTTGTATCTAAGAAGCCATGATGAAGTAATTATGAACTGTTGTACCGATATTGGACTGTTGTTTTTTTCTGTATTTTGATATATGACATTTGTTCTTTGGGGAGTAACATCCTTATCTTGTTACTAACGTAACCATGCAGCTAAGAGCATTTTTACATTCCTATTTTATCTTGTTGTTCAAGGATGAATGTCTCCAGTCTTAAACAAAGGATTTTTTGTCTGTTAAGTTGTATTACCTAATTTGTAATAGGGGGCGTTTATGAAGACCCTCTGTGTCGTTACATGTATGTAATCTAATATATTACCCAGCCCTGCTAAGAATAAATTAGAGCAGACTTAGATTCCATCATGTGTGCATGTCTGATTCTTGCTCTCCAAAGCCTTGAATGTGAAATACTCAATTCCAGTGATAAGTGTAACATACGGATTATTATTATGAAGATTATCAAGTGGTACCCCCCCCCCCGGCGATCTGAGACCTAACAACTCTACAAGGCATCTATACACTAATAAACACAACACTCTGCACTTTATGATAATACAAGGCATCTATACAGTAATAAACGCAACACTCTGCACTGTATGTTAATACAAGGCATATATACACTAATAAACACAACAGTCTGCACTATATTATAATACAAGGCATCTATACACAAATAAGCACAACACTCTGCACTGTATGATAATGCAAGGCATCTAAACACTAATAAACACATCACTCTGCACTGTATGATAATGCAAGGCATCTATACAGTAATAAACACAACACTCTGCACTATATGTTAATAGAAGGCATATATACACTAATAAACACAACACTCTGCACTATATGATAATACAAGGCATCTATACACAAATAAGCACAACACTCTGCACTGTATGATAATGCAAGGCATCAATACATTAATAAACACATTACTCTGCACTATATGATAATACAAGGTATCTATACACTAATAACCACAACACTCTATACTATATGATAATGCAAGGCATCTATACAGAAATAAACATGCTGCAAAGTTTACTTAAAGCAGAGTACCTAGTCACTGATAACATATATGCTGCACTGTATAATGATGTTGTGGGTTCATACACAAAAAACCAGAACAGTCTGCCCTGTAAAATGATTTGTGTTATACACTGATGCTGAACACTCTTTGCTACATAATGATACTGCACATTTATACACTGGAATGAACACACTGCCCTCCATAATTATACAATGGGGCACATTTATCAAGACCGCTGCTTCATAACCTGTCTGTCTGCTCTGAGGCGATGGACAGAAATCAACCCGATCGAATACTGCAGGGGACGGCATTGCATTTATCGACGTGCAGCGGACATGATCCTCAATATCGGATCATGTCCGCTCACACCATCATAAATAGGCCACCAAGTATCTATACACTGAAATAGGACATATTGAGCCCTTTAATATATGTTAAGTAGACATTTAATAGGCATGTGGTCCATGTACTATATGTATATATATTTAAAATATGGAATTCCAAAATAGAAACTTATTACTAAATACAAACTTTTTAATTGTTATTTTTTTAAATAAAATTTATTAAAAAATTACTATTTTCACTGCCTGTAACTCACAATTTTCTCTGCCTGTGTCTTTGATTTGTTTCTTTGTGTTCTAAAATGCAAATAATGGTCTATATGTAATTAAAACAACAAATAATACCTTTCTGATTACAGTACTGTACTATAGTTAGGAGGGTACTGTGTATACAAAAGTATTAAAAATGATATAAAGCTACTTTAAGGTTATATGTACTGTATAAGCTGTATTATGAAATGTAAACTTGTCTCATTTTAAAGATGCAGAAATTTAAAAATCCAAACCTTTTCCGGTCCCAAGCAATTTGGATTTAGGGGTCAATTTATCAAGCTCTGCATGAAGCTTGATGCCTCTTGTTTCTGGCCAGCCTTCAGGATATATTAATAAATTGACCCCATAGGGTTTTCTATCTGTCTATCTATCTATCTATCTATCTATCTATCTATCTATCTATTTATACACACACAACAGATACTGTGGGCTAGATTACAAGTGAGGCGCAAACGGTTTTGCGCTAGCGCAATTGTATTTTTGCAAACCATTTTCATTGTACAGATATTACAATTGGAGTGAAATTGTGATTGCCCTAGTGAAATGGCCCTTTACACTTCAATCCTTACCGCATCCTGAGAGCTGTGATTAACTGTTTTCCGAAACAAAAAAGTTGCACAAAACACTTCAAAAATACATTACAATGTACAGTTACACTCATATTAACTCTGTCTAATAAAAATTAAGTATGCATTTGTATGTATATAGTTAGAAATGTTTATAAAGGTGTACACATATATTAATGTATTTACAGTCATATATACACATATAAAAATATTAATATATATGTACACATATATAAATATATACAGTATATATATATATACTGTATATAATATATATAGATTACAAGTTTTTCGTTATGAGCTGTGCGGTGCTAACGAGCAGTTTTGTCTCACCGCTCACTTACCTGCAGCGCTGGTATTACAGGTTTTTACAAACCCGGCGTTAAAAGGCAAGAAGTGAGCTTAGAGCAAAATTGAGCTCCATACCACACTCCAATACCAGCGCTGCTTAAGTCAGTGTTGAGCTGGTTGTACGTGCTTGTGCAATAATTCCCCATAGGAATCAATGGTGAGAGCCAGCTGAGAAAAAGTCTAACACCCGCAAAAAAGCAGCGTAAAACTCAGTAACGTGACTTCCGGCTGGGGGCGGAGTGGACAGGTAGCAGGCAAGTTGCTGCTGCTCGCTACGTCTCTCCAAACAAGGAGTAAAGACTTTTCTCCAGCCTTCCGTAGGGTGCCTTGTCTTGGATTAAAAGCATTAAGACCGGCACAAGATTTGATCAACCACGGAGGAGAAGTCCTGATAAGGCAAAACTTTGCTCTCTTTGCTAAAGGGCACCGCAACACAAACTGTAAAACTAAAACAGACTTGCGGCTTAAACTGGTCGTCAGTAGTTTACAAGTGCCCTAGGTCAAAAGGAAAAAATAAAGGGGAGTTGTTATGACCTGCCCTTCTTCGGAGTAGAAGAGTATCTGGAAGTGATCCTACAGCTGGTTTGCCGATGTAGGAGCTCGGCCCTGGTGAGAAAGGTGTGCGGCCCGGTGTCTACAAGCTGATCCAATCCGGGCAGGAGTTGCTGACACACCTTCCCTGCGTCTGATTACGCGCTGTAGATCTGTGTACAAGGAGAGCTGAGTCTCCCCAGCGGCCGGCGGGATAATAGGATTGCCCATATACAGAGTTGATACAGTGTCCAGACAAGCCTGCACAGAAACAGAGCCGGTATCGCATCAAGGGCAAAAGAGCACCTGGAAGGGCTGCCGCAGCTGTATTCGCCGAGGAAGATACACGATTCCAGCGTGGGGGGTGTGTGGCCCGGTGTTTGCAAGCTGACCCAATCCGGGCAAGAGCCGTTGACACACCTCCCCTTTGCGCTGAGCTGGGAGAATCATTTGCTCTCACCGGTCAGTCTGTGTACAGTTGGCGTTCTTGTCCTGTGGAGCCGACGCAGGATCCTGTTGGTGCTTGTCGCTCTGAGTTATTGCAGAAGGAGCACGGGCGATGTGGTTTCCATTGAGGGCAAGGATCTAGAGGTCTGATGTGCCCCGTATGCGAGTGAGTGCCATGCTAGATAGTTACTACATACCCTGTGGTGCTGTCCTCACTGGAGTCAAACCTAAAGGAGTCAACAAGAATCTGTGAGACCGCTTCCCGCAAACCGTAGGTGAGCAGTGCAGGAGCATAGCAAATTGGAAGAGGAGCTATATGAGCTCTAAACCCTCCAGGAAATAAAGGGGCCTGTCATTACTTGATTCGGGAGTAAAGAAAGTCTATAAACCCCTGAATATTTTATAAGAGCATCAGAGGTGGATAATATAATCTCTCTGATCTGAAGAAAGGTGCCCCGCACAAGAGCATACATTGAGTCATCAGAGTATTGGCCGTGGAGAAGAATATAAATTTGAGACCCTGTCCTATGGCCTAAGGCTTGGTGAGTTCGTAAAGCTATATCTTTCAGATCATAAGTGACATTGTTAAGCATCTGGGTGTTTATGTTATGCCTTGTGCCGGACTGAACTTTTGACTTTGAATTTTGCACAAGAGAAGAAAGTTTATCTTGCATAAAAAAGTTGACTGTTGTTGCAATATTTGTTGTTTTTTTGTTTTGTTTTTTTTTTGTTTTGTTTTTTTGCTCTATAGCAGAAGTTGAATGTTGTGTAAGGGCAGTTAATAATATGGAATAATTTTTTAGTTCGTATTCCCCATAGAGAAAGAATCTAGGGCATAAGATTATAAATTCTAGTGATAAAATCTGCTAGTTTGTCTAGCTTAAAATTTTCTTTCCAGTTAATATAGAACAAGGTACTAGTTATTATCTTTTCATAGAAAAAGAATCTAGGGCATAAGATTATAAATCCTTGTGATAAAACTTGCAGTTTGTGTAGCTTTAAATTTTCTTCCCACTCTTGCTGACAGTTAAAGGTCCTACAGCTAAAATACAATTTTTAAGAGTAAACTGCAGGAATCTATCAGAGTTTGATATTTGAGTATTTTTTTTTTTTTTTAAGAGGTGCTAAGTAGAAACGTAATCTTTGTTTCTTTTTTTTTAGGTAGGCATTCCACATTGGGGCTTAGTTTGCCGCCCCTCTTTTTTTTTTTTTTTTTTTTCAGATACACAATTTTTTACACGTGGCACGATATAAGGCCCTTTTTTTTTTTTTTTTTCTCACATGTTACCCCTCTAGGGGTTCATTAAAATATATTTGAAAACTAATCTCACTGATTAGAGTTCACATACACACGGTGGTGAATGGACAGATTTGTGTCCTCTCAAAAAGGTATTTCACCTAAAATGCCACCTAAAGTAAAAGACAAGAGAGGCAACTCTAAAAATACTGATATGACCCTTGATACCTCTCAGGAAGGGGGAGTGAGCAATCCGGCAAGCACTAACATGTCTGATTTGGCGGCAGAAGTAGTCAAAATGATGACACCACATTTCGACATGATTAAAAAAGAAATAAAGGCAGAGATAGTTAATTTAACAGCGGAAGTTAGGCAATTCACAGTCAGAATGGACGAGGTGGAAGCGAGGGTGTCTGACGTGGAGGATATAGTAAACAAACACGAGGCAACTATATCGACTCAGGGTAAGACCATCTCCCATTTGCAAGCTCGTTTGGAGGATCTTGAAGACAGGTCAAGGTGGAATAACCTGCGGGTTATTGGCCTCCCGGAGTCGGTTGAGTTTCAAGATTTAATACTCTTCGCATCAGTTACTCTACCTCAGGCACTCTTGGTTCCTCTTCCCCCTGTTCCGTTTCTGATTGAGAGAGCTCATAGAATAGGCATTACTAGAGAGAATAACTCACTATATAAACCAAGACCGGTAATTTTTAAGTTTGTGAATTACCAGGATAAAATGCTATATTTAAAACATTACAGGAAACTAAGTGCCTTAAATATTCATTCACATAAAATAATGATTTTTCAGGATTTTTCGGCTGAGACTTCAGCTAAAAGAAGAGAAATGTCCCCCTTCTTCAACAGATTCTTGAAAGCAGAATACAATGTTCGATTGGTATACCCAGCAAAATTGTTAGTGAGCAAGGCGGATACCGCCTATACATTAAACAACAGCGATGAGGCTAGATCCTTGTGTAAAGAGTTGGGCATCTGATGAGGTTGTAATAGCATAGATTATGATACTAAGAGCTACATTGATTTTTATCAGAAGTATGTTCGTTTGTTTTATCTGTATATATTTGTTGTGTTTTTTTCCACAGGAGGGTGTAATGTTTTTATTTGATGTAGTAGTTAATAAATTCCCCCCCCCCCTTTCTGATGTTTTTTTTTTTTTTTTTTTTTTGTTTCCCCTTTGTTCTGTGCTGGTTCTTTTTATGCTGGCGGTGTATGTCCCTCTGGTCTCTGGTACCCAGCACCTCCCTTATCACCTCTCTCTGTGTCGACTGGGCGTTGGTGGCGGTCGCTTATAAGATGTGTGGATGGCTCCTCTTAGGTTAACATCTTGGAATGTTGGGGGAATAACGTCCCCAATAAAGAGAAAAACAATAATTAAACATTTAGCGAACCAGAAAGCTGATATTGCTTTTTTACAAGAGCTACATCTAAAAGTAGCCGAGGTCCCGAAACTGCGCTCCAAATGGGTTGGAGAAGTTATAGCGGCACCATACAATGATCGCAAGAGAGGTGTGGCAATTCTCTTTAACAAGACTCTTGAATATAAAATAGAATCTACACATGTAGACCAAGAAGGTCGGTTTCTAATTGTAGAATTGACGCATAATAAAACTTGTTATGTTTTGTGTAATATTTATGGGCCCAATGTAGTTGATAGAGAGTTTTGGGACAAGATGATACAATATCTACATAAATACACAGGACAGAATCTAATAGTAGCCGGGGATTTCAATTTGATAGCCGATGCGATTTTAGACAGAGATAGTAAAGCCCCCAGATGTACGCGTGAGAGGAAAACTTATATTTTGCAGAAAGTCTGCGCGCATTTAGGTTTGATAGACATTTGGCGTCTGCAGCATCCAGATTTGAAAGCTTTTACTTGTCTATCAAAGGGTCATCAGTCTCTTTCTCGGATAGATTTTTTCTTGATCCCAGTTTCTTTGAGTGGGCGCAACTGGACGACGGAGATAGGGGATATAGTGATCTCTGATCACGCAGTGATTTCTTTGACATTAAACTCACCTAGCTTAGATAGGAGTGTCAACCAGTCTATTTTTTTCCCTAAATACTTGGCTAATGATGAGCATTTCCATAACTGGCTTTGTAATCAATGGAAAGAGTACTATAGATTTAATAGTGCATATGTAGATAAACCTGAATACTTCTGGGAAGCAGCCAAAGCTGTCCTACGTGGGGAAATCAAGCACTATATGTGTAAGCGGAAAAAAAAAGCTAAGCAATTGGAATTACAACTATCTAACCGGGTCAAGAATACATACAGAGTATATTTAGAAGGACGCTCTTCTGTCAATTGGCAGAAATATATAGATGTCAAATTGGCCTATGATACACACATTAATCAAAAATCTGCGCTAGAGATAGAAAGACAGAAGATCATTTACGGTGGGTTTGCTGGGAGATCAGCTAAATTCCTGGCAAGACTAACTAAGGCTGTTAATAGGAATAATATTACGGCTATCAGGAGTAATCTCAGAAGAGTAACTAATAATACAGAGATTGTTAAAGTATTTTTTGATTATTTTACCAAGTTATATAAAGCTGAAGAACATGAGATAGACAGTAGGAAAGCTTTCTGGGACAAAATTAAGACGCCAAAAATTACAACTGAAACACTGGCAGAAATCAATAAACCGATCTCAGAAGAGGAAATTAGTGCGGCTATTAAGGCTGCTAAAGCCAATAAAGCAGCTGGACCAGATTGTCTACCTATAGAATTTTATAGGATTCTCCAACCACAGATTGTATCTTCATTGGCAGAGTTATTTAACCTCTACTTTTTCAAGAATAGTAAGTGTTCTCCGTATTTTGCTGCAGCGGTTGTATCTTTGATTCCCCAAAAAAATAAAGATCCAGAACTTCCTGAGTCCTATAGACCCATTTCTGTATTAAATACAGATTATAAACTGTTGGTATCGATTTTGGCAAAGAGACTGAGCCCGCATCTGGGGTTATTAATCCATGAGAATCAGGCGGGGTTTATGATTAAGAGGAATCCGGCTAAAAATATAAGAAAGATTATGACCCTTCTAGATTATTTCTGGAATAAATTCAGAAACTCTGGACACAGAGAGATGGTTGACTTAGCTCTATTGACAGTTGAAGCCGAAAAAGCATTTGACCGAATCTCTTGGTCGCATCTATTTTTCTCTCTGGAACAGTTTGGGTTGACTGGGCAGATATACGAATTTATTCGTATAATCTACTCCGCACCCAACTCATCTCTGCTTGTTAATGGGGAATTGTCACAGCGTTTAGTCTTACAAAGGGGTACGCGGCAGGGATGCCCATTATCCCCACTGCTTTTTAATATCTCACTCGAGCCATTAGCAATTTGGTTCCGTCAACAATTGGACGGAATTCGGATAGGGGACCAGAAACTGAAAATATTAATGTATGCAGACGACATACTTTTGTATCTGAATAATACTAGGAAGACGCTTCCCCTCGTCTTAGACATGTTTGAAACTTTTGGGGCAATTTCGGGTTACAAAATTAACGTTTCAAAATCCGAACTTCTATGGATAAATAAAAGAGAACAAAATATTAAGTATCCTTTTAGAGAAACATCTCAGATATCTTATTTAGGTATTAAACTTAGTGCCAACCCAGAGGAGTGGTATAGCTTGAATTTTTCCAACTGTTTTTTAGAGTCTAGAAAAAAAATGGAAGGTTGGTTAAATTTGCCCATCTCGTTAACAGCTAGAGTAACACTTATAAAAACTATTATTTTTCCAAAATTGTTTTATCTTATTCAGAACATCCCCATACCGTTACATAAAGCAGATATAAGTAAATATAATAAAGCATGCACGCATTTCATATGGAAAGGCACAAAGGCGCGTATCTCAGTCTCCAGATTAATGAATAACAAAGATGCCGCAGGCCTCAATCTTCCTAATATACAGTTTTATAGCTTAGCATCACGTGTAAAGATTGCTGTTGATTGGCTAACAGAACAAGATCAAGTAGCTGCGTCTTTATGGGAGACCTCTGTGATAGCTCCTTTTGGTTTAGCTGCTATCCTCCATTGCATCATAAATAGGCCACCAAGTATCTATACACTGAAATAGGACATATTGAGCCCTTTAATATATGTTAAGTAGACATTTAATAGGCATGTGGTCCATGTACTGTATGTATATATATTTAAAATATGGAATTCCAAAATAGAAACTTATTACTAAATACAAACTTTTTAATTGTTATTTTTTTAAATAAAATTTATTAAAAAATTACTATTTTCACTGCCTGTAACTCACAATTTTCTCTGCCTGTGTCTTTGATTTGTTTCTTTGTGTTCTAAAATGCAAATAATGGTCTATATGTAATTAAAACAACAAATAATACCTTTCTGATTACAGTACTGTACTATAGTTAGGAGGGTACTGTGTATACAAAAGTATTAAAATGATATAAAGCTACTTTAAGGTTATATGTACTGTATAAGCTGTATTATGAAATGTAAACTTGTCTCATTTTAAAGATGCAGAAATTTAAAAATCCAAACCTTTTCCGGTCCCAAGCAATTTGGATTTAGGGGTCAATTTATCAAGCTCTGCATGAAGCTTGATGCCTCTTGTTTCTGGCCAGCCTTCAGGATATATTAATAAATTGACCCCATAGGGTTTTCTATCTGTCTATCTATCTATCTATCTATCTATCTATCTATCTATCTATCTATCTATCTATTTATACACACACAACAGATACTGTGGGCTAGATTACAAGTGAGGCGCAAACGGTTTTGCGCTAGCGCAATTGTATTTTTGCAAACCATTTTCATTGTACAGATATTACAATTGGAGTGAAATTGTGATTGCCCTAGTGAAATGGCCCTTTACACTTCAATCCTTACCGCATCCTGAGAGCTGTATTAACTGTTTTCCGAAACAAAAAAGTTGCACAAAACACTTCAAAAATACATTACAATGTACAGTTACACTCATATTAACTCTGTCTAATAAAAATTAAGTATGCATTTGTATGTATATAGTTAGAAATGTTTATAAAGGTGTACACATATATTAATGTATTTACAGTCATATATACACATATAAAAACATTAATATATATGTACACATATATAAATATATACAGTATATATATATACTGTATATAATATATATAGATTACAAGTTTTTCGTTATGAGCTGTGCGGTGCTAACGAGCAGTTTTGTCTCACCGCTCACTTACCTGCAGCGCTGGTATTACAGGTTTTTACAAACCCGGCGTTAAAAGGCAAGAAGTGAGCTTAGAGCAAAATTGAGCTCCATACCACACTCCAATACCAGCGCTGCTTAAGTCAGTGTTGAGCTGGTTGTACGTGCTTGTGCAATAATTCCCCATAGGAATCAATGGTGAGAGCCAGCTGAGAAAAAGTCTAACACCCGCAAAAAAGCAGCGTAAAACTCAGTAACGTGACTTCCGGCTGGGGGCGGAGTGGACAGGTAGCAGGCAAGTTGCTGCTGCTCGCTACGTCTCTCCAAACAAGGAGTAAAGACTTTTCTCCAGCCTTCCGTAGGGTGCCTTGTCTTGGATTAAAAGCATTAAGACCGGCACAAGATTTGATCAACCACGGAGGAGAAGTCCTGATAAGGCAAAACTTTGCTCTCTTTGCTAAAGGGCACCGCAACACAAACTGTAAAACTAAAACAGACTTGCGGCTTAAACTGGTCGTCAGTAGTTTACAAGTGCCCTAGGTCAAAAGGAAAAAATAAAGGGGAGTCGTTATGACCTGCCCTTCTTCGGAGTAGAAGAGTATCTGGAAGTGATCCTACAGCTGGTTTGCCGATGTAGGAGCTCGGCCCTGGTGAGAAAGGTGTGCGGCCCGGTGTCTACAAGCTGATCCAATCCGGGCAGGAGTTGCTGACACACCTTCCCTGCATCTGATTACGCGCTGTAGATCTGTGTACAAGGAGAGCTGAGTCTCCCCAGCGGCCGGCGGGATAATAGGATTGCCCATATACAGAGTTGATACAGTGTCCAGACAAGCCTGCACAGAAACAGAGCCGGTATCGCATCAAGGGCAAAAGAGCACCTGGAAGGGCTGCCGCAGCTGTATTCGCCGAGGAAGATACACAATTCCAGCGTGGGGGGTGTGTGGCCCGGTGTTTGCAAGCTGACCCAATCCGGGCAAGAGCCGTTGACACACCTCCCCTTTGCGCTGAGCTGGGAGAATCATTTGCTCTCACCGGTCAGTCTGTGTACAGTTGGCGTTCTTGTCCTGTGGAGCCGACGCAGGATCCTGTTGGTGCTTGTCGCTCTGAGTTATTGCAGAAGGAGCACGGGCGATGTGGTTTCCATTGAGGGCAAGGATCTAGAGGTCTGATGTGCCCCGTATGCGAGTGAGTGCCATGCTAGATAGTTACTACATACCCTGTGGTGCTGTCCTCACTGGAGTCAAACCTAAAGGAGTCAACAAGAATCTGTGAGACCGCTTCCCGCAAACCGTAGGTGAGCAGTGCAGGAGCATAGCAAATTGGAAGAGGAGCTATATGAGCTCTAAACCCTCCAGGAAATAAAGGGGCCTGTCATTACTTGATTCGGGAGTAAAGAAAGTCTATAAACCCCTGAATATTTTATAAGAGCATCAGAGGTGGATAATATAATCTCTCTGATCTGAAGAAAGGTGCCCCGCACAAGAGCATACATTGAGTCATCAGAGTATTGGCCGTGGAGAAGAATATAAATTTGAGACCCTGTCCTATGGCCTAAGGCTTGGTGAGTTCGTAAAGCTATATCTTTCAGATCATAAGTGACATTGTTAAGCATCTGGGTGTTTATGTTATGCCTTGTGCCGGACTGAACTTTTGACTTTGAATTTTGCACAAGAGAAGAAAGTTTATCTTGCATAAAAAAGTTGACTGTTGTTGCAATATTTGTTGTTTTTTTGTTTTGTTTTTTTTTTGTTTTGTTTTTTTGCTCTATAGCAGAAGTTGAATGTTGTGTAAGGGCAGTTAATAATATGGAATAATTTTTTAGAAGGGTATTAAACTTAGTGCCAACCCAGAGGAGTGGTATAGCTTGAATTTTTCCAACTGTTTTTTAGAGTCTAGAAAAAAAATGGAAGGTTGGTTAAATTTGCCCATCTCGTTAACAGCTAGAGTAACACTTATAAAAACTATTATTTTTCCAAAATTGTTTTATCTTATTCAGAACATCCCCATACCGTTACATAAAGCAGATATAAGTAAATATAATAAAGCATGCACGCATTTCATATGGAAAGGCACAAAGGCGCGTATCTCAGTCTCCAGATTAATGAATAACAAAGATGCCGCAGGCCTCAATCTTCCTAATATACAGTTTTATAGCTTAGCATCACGTGTAAAGATTGCTGTTGATTGGCTAACAGAACAAGATCAAGTAGCTGCGTCTTTATGGGAGACCTCTGTGATAGCTCCTTTTGGTTTAGCTGCTATCCTCCATTGCCCAATCACTTCTTTACCCTCAACGATTTTTTCATTAATTACATTTAGACATATAATTGCAGCATGGCAAAAATTATGCGGGATATTGGATTGTTCCCCATATGTCTCTGGATACTTACCAATTACTGGCAACCCGACTTTCCCACCAGGGTTGACAGATAGAGTCTTCAGAGACTGGGCTGCGAAGGGGTTAATATATGTCAGTCAAATAATAGATAAAGACCTTATTCTGGTTTCGTTCCGCGATGTAAGTACCCAATTTGGGCTTGTGAACAAAGACTTCTATGCCTTTTTACAGGTAAGACATCTGATAGCTGAGTTAAGGCAAAAATATGGTTCTGATTGGGCTCTCCGTCAGATTCAAACTAGGATTAATTTGTTCAGAATAGGGTTTTATTCAATTGGTCCATTCTATGTACTTTTTAATCAAAATCCCTCAGAAATGCAGGTAGAATACATTGCCCGAAAATTGAATAAAATATTTCCAGAGATAGAAGGCTCAGTGATAACGAACGCCTTTAAAGCAATACAGAAAAGCTGGATCTTAACTTCATGGAGGGAATCACAGATCAAACTATCGTTAATGACCTATTTAACACCAGATAGATTATCTAGATGGTATAAGACTGGAAATCTATGTACGCGGTGTAGTGCCTCCAACGAGGATCTATTTCATAGTTTCTGGTCCTGTCCAAAGATTGCTCAGTTCTGGGCAAAAACTTTCTATTGGATGAAAGTAACTCTTAGGATAGACTATGTGATTCAGCCGTTAGAGATATTCTTTTTGGCACAAAACGCTCAGCAAGGAGTTAAATTAATTAATGTGATTATATTGTTGGGTCGCATTTTAATATTAAGATCTTGGAAGGCCAAAACTGCTCCCACCCTGCAAGAGTTAAAAAAAGCATTAATCACTCAAGTTATTTCAGAACAGTATAACTTACAAAATATAACTGATGATCGTCTTGCAATGTTTTTTAGACACTGGAAGATATTTATTTTATCATGTCCACTTCCGATACAAATAATGCTAGTTAAACCATTTAGGAACACTCCATATTTCCAATTACAAGTACTTGCGGGTCATTTCCCGGGGGCCTGGCTCGGGGAGGTGGCTGGGGACAGTGAGGGGGGGTGGTGAGGCCAGAGGAGACCTCCTCTCCCAGTTATATCCCAGTGATTTTTGAGTTTTTTTTTTGTTTTTTTGTTTTTTAGTGTTTTTGTTTTTGTCTTTTGGATTCGTTACAAGGAATCAACCTTGTACGATAGGGCAATAATGTTTTGTAATTTATTCTAAAAAGAGAAGAAAGGGGGATTATCTGAACATGTGGCGGGTTTAGTGTGTTTCATGGTTGTGATGTGTTTAGGAACAATTGCAAAATGGTTATTTACATGAGTATTATCATGTCGAGTATGATTTATTTATTTACATCGCTCTTCTATACAATTGGAATACTAAGTTTCATGTATGTATTAAGTTTGTTGAAAAATTGAAAAATAAATATATAAAAAAAAAAAAAAACTCAGTAACGCAGCCCAATTGATTCCAATGGGGAAACACATTTTATGTTTACACCTAACACCCTAACATGAACCCCGAGTCTAAACACCCCTAATGTTACACTTATTAACCCCTAATCTGCCGCCCCCGACATCACCGACACCTACATTATTCTTATTAACCCCTAATCTGCCGCTCTGGACACCGCCACCACCTACATTATACTTATGAACCCCTAATATGCTGCCCCCAACATCGCCGACACCTACATTATATTTATTAACCCCTAATCTCCCTCCCCCAATGTTGCCGCAACCTAACTACACTTATTAACCACTAATCTGCCGCCCCAATGTCACCGCCACTATAATAAACATATTAACCCCTAAACCACCACACTCCCGCCTCGCAAACATTAGTTAAATATTATTATCCCCTAATCTGCCATCCCTAACACCGCCGCCACCTACCTACATTTATTAACCCCTAATCTGCCGTCCCCTACGTCGCCGCCACTATACTAAAAGTATTAACCACTAAACCTAAGTCTAACCCTAACCCTAACACCCCCTAACTTAAATATAATTACAATAAATCTTAATAAAAATTAATATTATTACCTAAATAATTCCTAAATATTATTATCCCCTAATCTGCCGTCCCTAACATCGCCGCCGCCACCTACCTACATTTATTAACCCCTAATCTGCCGCCCCCTACGTCGCCGCCACTATACTAAATGTATTAACCCCTAAACCTAAGTCTAACCCTAACCCTAACACCCCCTAACTTAAATATAATTACAATAAATCTTAATAAAAATTAATATTATTACCTAAATAATTCCTATTTAAAACTAAATATTTACCTATAAAATAAACCCTAAGCTAGCTACAATAGTAACTAATAGAATTGTAACTAGCTTAGGGTTTATTTTTATTTTACAGGCAAGTTTGTATTTATTTTAACTAGGTACAATAGTTATTAAATAGTTATTAACTATTTAATAACTACCTAGCTAAAATAAATTCAAAAGTACCTGTAAAATAAAACCTTACCTAAGTTACAATAACACCTAAATTAACCCTACAATTAAATAAATTAACTAAATTAAAAACAATTAAATAAATTAAATTAAATTAGCTAAAGTACAAAAAACAAACAAACACTAAATTACAGAAAATAATAAACAAATTAGAAGATATTTAAACTAATTACACCTAATCTAATAGCCCTATCAAAATAAAAAAAACAGTCAAACACACCACCCACACAACCAACCCCCCAAATAAAATACTATCTAAAAAAACCTAAGCTCCCCATTGCCCTGAAAAGGGCATTTAGGATGGGCATTGCCCTTAAAAGGGCAGTTAGCTCTATTGCAGTCCCAAACCCTAACCTAAAAATAAAACCCACCCAATACACCCTAATCCAATCAGCCAATAGGATTGAGCTTGCATTCTATTGGCTGTTCCAATCAGCCAAAAGAATGCAAGCTCAATCCGATTGGCTGATTGGATCAGCCAATAGGATTGAACTTCAATCCTATTGGCTGATTGCATCAGCCAATAGGATTTTTTTCTACCTTAATTCCGATTGGCTGATAGAATTCTATCAGCGAATCGGAATATAAGGGATGCCATCTTGGATGATGTCACTTAAAGGTACCTTCATTCAGTAAGAAGACTCCGGATGAAGAGGATGCTCCGCGTCGGGTGTCTTGAAGATGGACCCGCTCCGCATCGGATGGATGAAGATAGAAGATGCCGTCTGGATGAAGACTTCTGCCCGTCTGGAGAACCACTTCACCCGGCTTGGATGAAGACTGCTGCCGCTTCCTTGAGGATGGAAGTCCGGTCTTCAGAACTGTAAGTCGATCTTCAGGGGGTTAGTGTTAGGTTTTTTTAAGGGTGTATTGGGTAGGTTTTATTTTTAGGTTAGGGTTTGGGCCTGCAATAGAGCTAACTGCCCTTTTAAGGGCAATGCCCATCCAAATGCCCTTTTCAGGGCAATGTGGAGCTTAGGTTTTTTTTAGATGGTATTTTATTTGGCGGGTTGGTTGTTTGGGTGGTGGGTTTTACTGTTGGGGGGTTGTTTGTATTTTTTTACAGGTAAAAGATTATATAGTGTGCATGTAGGACAGCACCAAGTAGGTCTGTGTAAGAGTGACATTGTCTGATGTGTGCATATAAGTATGATGAAATCTAGTGTGCCTGTTTTAGAGTTAGAAAGCACCAGTTGTGTGCAAGAGTTCCTGGTGGATGGGCCTAAGTGTAGCAGAGCAACTCCTGAGTATGTGCAAGCGAAACCTGCTGCTGGGTATGCATAAAGTTGATAGAAAGCATAGTGGGTTTGCATAAAGTTGAAAGAGAACCTGGAGAATGTGCTTAAAGTTGATAGAGAACCTGGTGGCCGTGTATTAAGTTGATAGAGAACCGGGAGGGTGCACATAAGGTTGATAGAGAACCAGGTGGGTGTGTATAAAGGTTAGAGAATGTTTCCACAGTCAAGCTAAGGATCTGACCTTGCACTTTTGAGGGGTAATCAGGTCATTGGTGTTGGAGGGGGAAGGTTTTAACCTTAACAAATAACTTTTCTCAAAATCACTGTCTGAGATGCCTGTTCAGCAAAAATAATATAACTTAAATATGTTACTTAAGGGCATACAGCTTGGCTATATAAAGCACTGAAACTATTTGCCAAATATATTCTACTTCAAATCCATAGAGTGTTGTAAAATGTCATCTACCAGTGCTCCAAAAATCCATCACAAACAAGATCACTTAATTGACTGCAGTTAATACTTCACTATTCACTTGGCGCGCTTGGCTTGTATTGTCAAAGATCTTGTGTTTGAATTCCCATTAGAATGTCACTGGCTACTTTATTTGTGACCTTTTCCATTCTTGTATGTTTACAAAATAGCTAAAAATTTCATGCGGATCAGCAAAATTAAATCATTATGAAACTGTGTATCCTGTCTGCCGTTTCTTTCTTGAATTAGTCTCACTTGGCAGCTTTGATCAATAAGATTTTAACTAAATGTGCTTTTTTTTTTTTACTGAAGAGCATGGAAAGACCTGAGCAATTAGCAAAGTAATGTTTCTAGTAGGAAAAGATTTTAGTCTTAAAGGCACATTATAGCATATTTGTTCTTTTTCTTTCTTTTTTATGGCTATTAGAACGCAAAAAAGCAAATTGTATGAGTGCTAAAATCTGCCCCGCTTCCATTTTTGCTCTTAAATTATAGGTAGTTAGTTTTGTTTTTTGTTTGTTTTTTGTGCTTTGCAATAATTTTTTTGAGTGCTAGTCATTACACCCCAATGAAAATAACCTTTCTACACTTTAAACCCCTAAAACACTACAACTCCAGTGCATATAAACCCTAAACTGCATTACCCCAATGCATATAACCCCTACACCATAAACCTCTATACTGTCACCAGCCCCATTTCTAACACCACCCCATCTGCCTCATATCATAATATCCTCACAAGTGGGAGTAAATACTTCTATATGCCCACTATCCCCATCCGATGACAGCGAAATAGGGAGAGACCACCAACTAGCGGGTCTGAAATCATCAACCTTCCTATTCATCAAAATTTAGTGAATGAACCACGAAACCCTCACCTAGAGAGGGAATCAAAACCCCATGGCTCCATAAGTAGCATATTAGCGAAGCCACATACAAGACACCAATATGAGCAAATAAATATACAAGAAATATCCAACCAGAACCCACCAGAATTATTTTACACCAGAGCCCCCAATACGGAGGAATTCACGGACCACAACAACGTCCGACCCCGTGCACTAATTCATCACTGATCTAAGATGGTAGGGGACCCGCATAACAATACAATCACACTTAAAAAACTTTATGGGGGGTCCCAGAGATCTAGGACCCTCCAGAAGGGAATGTGGAGCCAATACAGTCTACCTAAGAAATACATACAGTAGTAGATCTAATAACTACAGAAATGCATGTACGGACATGATGATGTAACACACAACCCAGATCGATACCCACCGCTAGACCCGGGACCCTAAAGGGCGTAACTTCAATTTTGTGACTGATTCCTCAACATTATTCTTAAGCATCTGCTGATTTTCAGTGTAATCCATGCAACCCTCAACTGGCACTGACCACACAGCCCCACAGCATGATGGAACATCCACCAAATTTTACTGTGGGTAGCAAGTGTTTGTCTTGGAACGCTGTGTTCTTTTACCGCCATGAATAACGCCCCTTATTATGACCAAATAACTCAATCTTTGTTTCATCAGGCCACAGCACCTTCTTCCAAAATGAAGCTGCATACCTCAAGCGACTCTGTTTGTGGCGTGGCATCACTCTCTAATACAGCTTCTCCTTGTGCAAAGTGTGCTGAATTGTTGAACGATGCACAGTGACACCATCTACAGCAAGATGATGTTGTAGGTCTTTGGAGGTGGTCTATGGGCTGTTTTTGACCGTTCTCACCACCCTTTGCTTCTCTGATATTTTACTTGGCCTGACACTTCTGGTCTTAACAAAAACTGTGCCTGTGGTCTTCCATTTCCTCACTATGTTCCTCACAGTGAACACTGACAGCTTAAATCTCTGCAATAGCTTTTTGTAGCCTTCCCCTAAACCATAATATTGAACAATCTTTGTTTTCAGGTAATTTGAGAGTTGTTTTGAGGCCCCCATGTTGCCACTCTTCAGAGGAGAGTTAAAGAGAACAACAACTTGCAATTGGCCACCTTAAATACCTTTTCTCATGATTGGGTGCACCTGTCTATGATGTTCAAGGCTTAATGGGCTCACAAAACCAATTGTATGTTCCAATTAATCAGTGCTAGTTAGTTGCAGGTATTAAAATCAACAAAATGACAAGGGTGCCCAAATTTATGCACCTGTCTAATTTAGTTTTGATGCATATTGCACATTTTTTGGTAATCAAATAAACCTCATTTCACTACTGAAATATTACTGTGTCTTTCAGTTATTTGATAGGTCAAAATTAAATTGCTGATGCAAACACCCAATTATTTATAAATAAAAATCATGGAAATTGTCAGGGGTGCCTAAACTTTTGCATACAACTGTATTCATGATTATAGATAGGTATAGATATATACAGATATGTATAGGAATGTCTATTTAGCAATAATTAGTACATATTCTGCTATGTGCAGGACATTGGAATGTGAAATATGTAAACTATTTACAGTAAATACATAGTAAAAACCTTTATTAAATAAGAATATTGTATATATATACAGTGGGGCAAAAAAGTATTTAGTCAGCCAGTAATTTTCATCATAGGTATACCTCAACTATGAGAGACAAAATGTGGAAACAAATTCAGACAATCACATTGTCTGATTTGGAAAGAATTTATTTGTAAATAATGGTGGGAAATAAGTATTTGGTCAATATCAAAAGTTCATCTCAATACTTTGTTATATATACTTTATTGGCAATGACAGAGGTCAAAAGTTTTCTGTAAGTCTTCACAAGGTTGTCACACACTGTTGCTGGTATGTTGGCCCATTCCTGCATGCAGATCTGCTCTAGAGCAGTGATGTTTTGGGGCTGTCGCTGGGCAACACGGACTTTCAACTCCCTCCAAAGGTTTTCTATGGGGTTGAGATCTGGAGACTGGCTAGGCCACTCCAGGACCTTGAAATGCTTCTTACGAAGCCACTCCTTCATTGCCCGGGCATTGTGTTTGGGATCATTGTCATGCTGAAAGACCCAGCCACGTTTAATCTTCAATGCCCTTGCTGATGGAAGGAGGTTTGCACTCAAAATCTCACAATACATGGCCCTATTCATTCTTTCATGTACACGGATCAGTCGTCCTGTTCCCTTTGCAGAGAAACAGCCCCAAAGCATGATGTTGCCACCCCTATGCTTCACAGCAGGTATGGTGTTCTTTGCTTGCAACCCAGCATTCTCTCTCCTCCAAACACGACAAGTTGTGTTTCTACCAAACAGTTCTACTTTGGTTTCATCTGACCATATGACATTCTTCCAATCTGCTTCTGGATCATCCACATGCTCTCTAGCATACTTCACACGGGCCCAGACATGTACTGGCTTAAGCAGGGGGGCATGTCTGGCACTGCAGGATCTGAGTCCTGGGCGGGACTGATGGTAGCCTTTGTTATGTTGGCCCCAGCTCTCTGCAGGTCATTCACTAGGTCGGGGGGACTTCTGGGATGTTTGCTCACCGTTCTTGTGATCATTTTGACCCCATAGGGTGAGATCTTGTGTTGAGCCCCAGATCGAGGGAGATTATCAGTGGTCTTGTATGTCTTCCATTTTTTAATTATTACTCCCACAGTTGATTTCTGCACACCAAGCTGCTTGCCTATTGCAGATTCAGTCTTCCCAGCCTGGTCTACAATTTTGTTTCTGGTGTCCTTCAACAGCTCTTTGGTCTTCACCATAGTGGAGTTTGGAGTGTGACTGTTTGAGGTTGTGGACAGGTCTCTTTTATACTGATAACAAGTTCAAACAGGTGCCATTAATACAGGTAATGAGTGGAGGACAGAGAAGAAGATACAGGTCTGTGAGAGCCAGAAATCTTGCTTGTTTGTAGGTGACCAAATACTTATTTCCCACCATAATTTGCAAATAAATTCTTTCCAAATCAGACAATGTGATTGTCTGGATTTGTTTCCACATTTTGTCTCTCATAGTTGAGGTATACCTATGATGAAAATTACAGGCCTCTCTCATCTTCTTAAGTGGGAGAACTTGCACAATTGGTGGCTGACTAAATACTTTTTTGCCCCACTGTGTATAAATACATATATATATATACATATATATATATATATATATATATATATATATATATATATATATATATTTGTTTATGTTTTCATCTACTTAACTGCAATGGGCGACAATGCACTTATATATATGTCTATATATGTATACATATGTATACATGTATATATATGTCTGTAAATACATATACACATAAAAATACATATGTACACATACTGTATATAGACATATATACATACAAACATTGACATATTTAGACATATATACTGTATGTATGTATCTTTATGTTTAAGTCCTTTGCCTGTCTTTTTTCTCTAACACCTGAGACTTCATATGTTTGTGTGCAATATTTTTTTTTATATAATTTTTGTTAGATAGTGCTATTATGAATGTAAGTGTATTGTAATGTATTTTTGATGTGTTTTGTGCAACTTTTTAGTTTTGCAAACCAGAGCTCTGAAGATGCGGTAATCAGTCTAGCGTAAATCGTGATCACATTTACTTTCAACTCGTAATACCAGCAATAACCCCGATAAGGGCAAACACCCATGATAAACCCCTTATTGCTTGCACACAAATGTTTGCGCTCCACTCATAATCTGAATGTGCAGGTTTAATATGATATATTTTATAGGTCACAAGCTCCTGGTTTCACATATTCTCTTGCTTCAATGGGAAATATAGCTGTGTAGTCCATAGATTAGCATTGTAATGTACTATTTATTAAAAATGAATTATCCATAACAATAAAGTAGAAGAATACAAAAAAGCAACATACGTCTTGACCACAAAGGTCAATTTAGCAGACTTCACTATGTAAAATTAAACTCCAGACATTTAGATTCCTATTGACCAATCAATTCAGAAACACTATATACCTCAGTGCTTAATATAGCCAATATTTTTTTCAGTGCGCAAGTGCAACTGCAAAGTTGAAGCTAATCCTATTCATTACAACTTCACCCATATTGTAACACTAGCTTAATAGTAATTGCTCATTGTGCATAAATACACTTGATGTTAATAGGCATATATGATGTTGGTTTCGCTTGCGCAAAACCTTTTTACTTTCAACTTGTAATGCACATGCTAACTTGCCCTCGTTAAAAGTTTACTTCTAGCAAAATTAGCGGCCCACTTGTAATCTAGACCATTGTATTTAGGGCTAGATTACAAGTGGAGCGCTAAATATCACTTGCGTGCAAGTGATATTAGCACTCCAATTTGTAATGCCAACGCATGATAATGTGCTCTGGTATTTCAAGTTAATTGTAATACGAACGCAAGCTTGCATTCAGATTTTTAGGAAGCATTGCACTCACAAGAGCCCACTTCCATAGGCTCCTACAGGAGCCTCGTTCTGATGCAGTCACAGATGGCATCAGACCCTTGCGCAGTGAAGGGGGTAAGTAGCGCAAAGATGGACAGCATTTTTAAATATATTTATATGAATATATATATTTATGTGTTAATATGTGTATATACACATTTAACACATTCAAATATATGTATATAAGCATATCCTATATAATAAAAGGCCATGGGCGTGATCCGATATATGGCATAGTTTTCGGCGCAAGCGAGTGAACCCACGCCGCCCGTAATTTCACCTCGCACATCGGGCTATCCAATATACGGCGCCGTCAGATGCTAAAGTAGCGTAAGTAGGACAAACTGGCGTTATTCCGAAAAGTGTGCAAATACACATTTTAGTCGTCGCAAGTACTTACGCCAGTCTTTTGTTTACGTAAAGTCTCAATAAAGTGTAGTTTTATGCAAATTTGGCTAAGACTCGTTACCCGATACTCCATCTAAAACTGCGCAATGTAATTACACTATTCAAAAGTCATCTATAAACCCATGCGCAGCCGCCATTTTCTTTAGTGTGTTTGGATGGTTCGTTGAGCTACAGAACACTACAGTGAGTTTAGGATTAGTAAGAGTAGTGAGAGAGGCGCAGCATAATAGTTAAGTCGGATTGTTGTTTGGGTAAGCTTGTACATTTATTTACACTTATTTTCACATATTGCAGACATATTGCATACATACATATACAAAATACACAACACTTTTTTTTTCTAACACCTCACACATGTTATTTCCATTTTACAGTGTGATAGGCTGAGTGTTTAATTGTGATTGTGTGTGATTGAACTGGGAGTGAGTGGGTGTAGTTTGAGGATGTCAGGGAGTGGTAGGGTGGAGGGGAGGAGGGGAGCGGAGTTGCAGGGAGAGGAGTATTGTAGCAGACAGGAGGAGCAGCGGGGTCCCCGTCAGGGAGTTAGTGGAGTGGGGAGAGGGAGAGTTAGAAGGGATGATGGGAGGGGAGATGCCCAGAGACCAGGC
This sequence comes from Bombina bombina, assembly GCF_027579735.1. Classification (NCBI taxonomy): domain Eukaryota; kingdom Metazoa; phylum Chordata; class Amphibia; order Anura; family Bombinatoridae; genus Bombina; species Bombina bombina. Next base: position 1,123,511,664 of record NC_069503.1, read on the forward strand.
ACACTTAGAAGAGGGACAGAGGGTGCACATGGGGACAGAAGGGGGGAGGAGGGAGAGGATAGGGAGGAACCCACACCAGGGATATCCCAAGGAGGAAGCCAGGTGGCCACAGAGGAGGAGCGCATGAGATGCCCAAACCTCATTTGATGAGAATGTTGCGCTAGTCCAGGCCATCATGGACAACAACAGTGCTCTCTTTGGCCAGGAGAAGGGCAGAGGCTGTAAACAGTGTGACCCAGAAGAGGAGGACTTTTGAGGGACTTAAAAAATGGTGGAACGATTGCAAGAGGCGGGTGAAAGAGAAGATGGGCCAGGAAGCCATGCACCAGAGGGGAACAGGCGGTGGTCCACCCTTTATAATAAGAATACAACATATGGCAGGAGATTATATGCAGCTCCCTGAGTATCACAGCAGTCCATGGACTTCCAGGGGCTTGTGACTCAGGGGTTGCAACCACAGCACCTAATGCTGGTGAGTAACATCCCACACACCAGTATTATATGTATTTGAGATATAACATCATTTAATGTCACACATTCATGTACACAATGAGGAGCATGGTATTTGGCCTACTAACAAAAACATCTACAATTATATTTGACATTAATGCTACTTAACACAATGCAATTCATGATATGAGGTGGAATAGTGCAATACTAACATGTCTCAGAGTAACACAGGCCACAAGCCACATGTTGAGTTTTCAGTAAATGGACACTATAGCCACCACAATTAGTGATGTCGTGAACCTAAAAAATTGGGTTCCCGAACGGAGAACTCGAACTTCCACAAAAGTTTGCGAACTGCCATAGACTTCAATAGGCAGGCGAATTTTAAAACCCACAGGGACTCTTTCTGGCCACAATAGTGATGGAAAAGTTGTTTCAAGGGCACTAACACCTGGACTGTGGCATGCCGGAGGGGGATCCATGGCAAAACTCCCATGGAAAATTGCATAGTTGATGCAGAGTCTGGTTTTAATCCATAAAGGGCATAAATCACCTAACATTCCTAAATTGTTAGGAATAACGCGCTTTAAAACATCAGGTATGATGTTGTATCGATCAGGTAGTGTAAGGGTTACGTGTAAGGGTTATGCCCACTTCACAGTGCGCAGTGTAGGTGATATACCTGCCCTGACCATGCTTTGCAGACCAGGAATCAGTGGTCAGATGGACCCTTGCCCCAACACTGTGTGCCAGACATGCCATTACAGGGAGTGCAGAATTATTAGGCAAATGAGTATTTTGACCACATCATCCTCTTTATGCATGTTGTCTTACTCCAAGCTGTATAGGCTCGAAAGCCTACTACCAATTAAGCATATTAGGTGATGTGCATCTCTGTAATGAGAAGGGGTGTGGTCTAATGACATCAACACCCTATATCAGGTGTGCATAATTATTAGGCAACTTCCTTTCCTTTGGCAAAATGGGTCAAAAGAAGGACTTGACAGGCTCAGAAAAGTAAAAAATAGTGAGATATCTTGCAGAGGGATGCAGCACTCTTAAAATTGCAAAGCTTCTGAAGCGTGATCATCGAACAATCAAGCGTTTCATTCAAAATAGTCAACAGGGTCGCAAGAAGCGTGTGGAAAAACCAAGGCGCAAAATAACTGCCCATGAACTGAGAAAAGTCAAGCGTGCAGCTGCCAAGATGCAACTTGCCACCAGTTTGGCCATATTTCAGAGCTGCAACATCACTGGAGTGCCCAAAAGCACAAGGTGTGCAATACTCAGAGACATGGCCAAGGTAAGAAAGGCTGAAAGACGACCACCACTGAACAAGACACACAAGCTGAAACGTCAAGACTGGGCCAAGAAATATCTCAAGACTGATTTTTCTAAGGTTTTATGGACTGATGAAATGAGAGTGAGTTTTGATGGACCAGATGGATGGGCCCGTGGCTGGATTGGTAAAGGGCAGAGAGCTCCAGTCCGACTCAGACGCCAGCAAGGTGGAGGTGGAGTACTGGTTTGGGCTGGTATCATCAAAGATGAGCTTGTGGGGCCTTTTCGGGTTGAGGATGGAGTCAAGCTCAACTCCCAGTCCTACTGCCAGTTTCTGGAAGACACCTTCTTCAAGCAGTGGTACAGGAAGAAGTCTGCATCCTTCAAGAAAAACATGATTTTCATGCAGGACAATGCTCCATCACACGCGTCCAAGTACTCCACAGCGTGGCTGGCAAGAAAGGGTATAAAAGAAGAAAATCTAATGACATGGCCTCCTTGTTCACCTGATCTGAACCCCATTGAGAACATGTGGTCCATCATCAAATGTGAGATTTACAAGGAGGGAAAACAGTACACCTCTCTGAACAGTGTCTGGGAGGCTGTGGTTGCTGCTGCACGCAATGTTGATGGTGAACAGATCAAAACACTGACAGAATCCATGGATGACAGGCTTTTGAGTGTCCTTGCAAAGAAAGGTGGCTATATTGGTCACTGATTTGTTTTTGTTTTGTTTTTGAATGTCAGAAATGTATATTTGTGAATGTTGAGATGTTACATTGGTTTCACTGGTAAAAATAAATAATTGAAATGGGTATATATTTGTTTTTTGTTAAGTTGCCTAATAATTATGCACAGTAATAGTCACCTGCACACACAGATATCCCCCTAAAATAGCTATAACTAAAAACAAACTAAAAACTACTTCCAAAACTATTCAGCTTTGATATTAATGAGTTTTTTGGGTTCATTGAGAACATGGTTGTTGTTCAATAATAAAATTAATCCTCAAAAATACAACTTGCCTAATAATTCTGTACTCCCTGTATAGCAGACTTATATGGCTTTGGCGTTGCTTTTTGGTAATTAGAAGGCTGCTAAATGCCACTGCGCACCACACGTGTTTTATGCCCAGCAGTGAAGGGGTTAATTAGGGAGCATGTAGGCAGCTTGTAGAGTTAATTTTAGCTTAAGTGTAGTGTAGTAGACAACCCAAAGTATTGATCTAGGCCCATTTTGGTATATTTCATGCCACCATTTCACCGCCAAATGCGATCAAATACAAAAAGAAATGTTCACTTTTTCACAAACTTTAGGTTTCTCACAGAAATTATTTACAAGCAACTTATGCAATTATGGCATAAATGGTTGTAAATGCTTCTCTGGCATCCCCTTTGTTCAGAAATAGCAGACTTATATGGCTTTAGCGTTGCTTTTTGGTAATTAGAAGGCTGCTAAATGCCACTGCGCACCACACGTGTTTTATGCCCAGCAGTGAAGGGGTTAATTAGGGAGCATGTAGGGAGCTTGTAGAGTTAATTTTAGCTTAAGTGTAGTGTAGTAGACCACCCAAAGTATTGATCTAGGCCCATTTTGGTATATTTCATACCACCATTTCACCGCCAAATGCGATCAAATTTTAAAAAAACTTAAATTTTTTCGCAATTTTAGGTTTCTCACTGAAATTATTTACAAACAGATTGTGCAATTATGGCACAAATGGTTGTAAATGCTTCTCTGGGATCCCCTTTGTTCAGAAATAGCAGACATATATGACTTTGGCGTTGCTTTCTGGTAATTAAAAGGCCGCTAAATGCTGCTGCGCATCACACGTGTATTATAGCTTGCAGTGAAGGGGTTAATTAGGTAGTTTGTAGGGAGCTTGCAGGGTTAATTTTAGCTTTAGTGTAGAGATCAGCCTCCCACCTGACACATCAGACACCCTGATCCCTCCCAAACAGCTCCCTTCCCTCCCCCACCTCACAATTGTCCCCGCCATGTTAAGTACTGGCAGAAAGTCTGCCAGTACTAAAATAAAAGGTTTTTAATTTTTTTTTAATTTATTTACATATGCTGTGGAGTAGCTTCCCCCTTAGCCCCCAACCTCCCTGATCCCCCCAAAAACAGCTCTCTAACCCTCCCCATCTGCCTTATTGGCGCCCATCTTGGGTACTGGCAGTTGTCTGCTATTATTTCACAGTCAAACAAGTATTGTTTTTTTTTAAATGTACACTACTGTTACACCAGATATGAGTGGTGGCACTGGGCAAGTGGGCACAGTATACGCTGTGAGCTGACACACACGCTGGCAGGCAGGCAACTTCATTTAGATTAAACAGGAAAAAAAAAAAAAAGCAGACTGATGTTCTAGCCCTTAAAAGGGCTTTTTGGGGTGCTGTCCTTACAGCAGAGATCAGATGAGTCCTTCAGGACTGTAGTGGACACTGAATACACTAGCCTAGCTATCGATTTCCCTATTAAATCAGCAGCAGCTACACTGTCCCTCCTCTCACTAAGAATGCAGCTTCCAAATGAATCTAAAATGGATGCTGTCCCGGAGGTAGGAGGGTCTGGGAGGGAGGGTCTGCTGCTGATTGGCTGTAATGTGTATTCTGACTGTGAGGTACAGGGTCAAAGTTTACTCAATGATGACAAATAGGGGGCGGATCGAACATCGCATATGTTTGCCCGCCGAGGCGAACGCAAACATGCTATGTTCGCTGGGAACTATTCGCCGGCGAACAATTCGCGACATCACTAATAACAATACTTTTAACTCAGAAAGCAGGTTCTGAGCCTACATCAGGCTAAAGTAAATTGTGTGACCATAGTGTCACTTAAAGAACACATTTTCTCCATCACTGACATGTACACATAACTCTTGTATTTATCACATACCTGTATACTGTGCAGATTAAAATCCCTCATATCACAAATCACATTGTGCACATGCATGTTATAGAGTTTGACATGAGAATGAGTATTGTCCCTAGCATGTATCAATGTATATTTTATTCCCACATGGACATATATATGACTGTACTAATCCCTATCATCATTTGACTCCTCCTCAGAACCTCCTGTCACCAGGCTGCAAACTGGCATGCCGCCACCTCCACCACCACCACCAATCACTGGTATGCAGCCACCTCCACCACCAGTAACAGCCATGCAGCCACCTCCACCACCAGTCTTCAGGCAGCAACATGGACATTATGCTCCCAGGCATCAGCAGGGTTGGATTGCCTCAGTTGAGGACCCAGAAGTGATGCCACCACCATTAGCATATGACCCCTGGCAAGATACCTGGCCTGAGGAATATCCTTTTGGCTTTTAGGGGGAGCCAAGTCAGCCACGAAGGGTCGTCCCCCCAACACAATATCAGGCCAGTCATGGCTTTTCCACACAGGGGATGTCGCAAGGTATGCAAACTGGACAGGCTGAGTGGTTACACACTAGTCGTCAATGGGACTACCAATCCAGCCTGAGAGCTCCAACATCCGCTTCCCTTGGGAGAGCTCCACCATTCGCTTCCCTTGGGAGAGCTCCACCATCCACTTCCCTTGGGAAAGCTCCACCATCCGCTTCCCTTGGGAGAGCTCCACCATCCGCTTCCCTTGGGAGAGCTCCACCATCCTCAGATGAGCATATAGCTGAGGTTGTCCCTGAAACACCAGCAGCTGAAGTTATCCATGAAGCACCAGCAGCTGCAGTTGTCCATGATGCACCAGCAGATAGAGCAGAACCTGCACCTAGAAACATCCAGCAGAATCATCTGAAGCTTCCCAAACCAGGAGAACCAGGAATTCCACTCCAGTCACCTCTGCCCCCTCATCCAAGAAGCCGAAAAAAAAATTATATTCTTATAGTTCACCATAAATCTTGTCCTCTGTTATTTACCATATAATTGTCATCCACATCCATGTGAGGGGTGTTTTAGTACACTAATATTGTTTAAACATATAATAAGGCCTGTGTGGAAATGGCCAAAAAAAGGTAATATTATCCTGTTTCTAACATATTCTTGTACTATAACTCCCATCCACAATAGTTGTTTCTGAAGGGTACATATAGTAATATTCACTTGTAAGATGTAAATCAATGTATCTCACATCCAATTTAAATTGACCTATTGGTATATATAGTAGTGATGTTACTGATAGGGTGGGCATTATCAGGTGTTTTAAGTCTGCAGGTGAGAGGTGTTGGTGTGTGTGTAAATGGTTTAACACAATTGCAAAGAGGCAGCCTTCAAGAAGGTGTTAGAAATGATCATATGAGCCATCCTAGGTTTTGCTTTCAACTAAGAATACCAAGAGAACAAAGCAAGTGTTCAAATTAAATCTGAAAGTAGCTTGAAATAACATGCCCTATTTAAAAGAAGAAGGTTTTCTTTGGACTTGACTGTCCCTTTATATATTTTGGCATCAGTGCCAAGCTGTGTTAGCATTAGAATAAATTACACTCCAGTGGGTTCTAAAGAGATGAAGGTAATCCAATTGAAAGTAAATAAGCAAGTATATGTCCACAATGTGATAAAGTACCTACAAGCTCAATCAATTTGACTATTTCAAATACACAAATAAACCTTAAAAAAGCAATATCATAGTATACTGTCCCTTTAACTTGAGATGCTGCTTAAATGTATGTGTTTGTTAAGGCTTCCAGGGAGTTACGTTGGTTTTTTAGTCAGTGCAAGGGCTCCTGTGCCTGCAATTTGTGGCGAGATGAGAATGGAGTAGATTTTCTGAAATCTGTGCGCGTAAGTCCTTACGCTGTACAGGGAGTGCAGAATTATTAGGCAAGTTGTATTTTTGAGGATTAATTTTATTATTGAACAACAACCATGTTCTCAATGAACCCAAAAAAGTCATTAATATCAAAGCTGAATAGTTTTGGAAGTAGTTTTTAGTTTGTTTTTAGTTATAGCTATTTTAGGGGGATATCTGTGTGTGCAGGTGACTATTACTGTGCATAATTATTAGGCAACTTAAAGGGACAGTATACACTCATTTTCATATAACTGCATGTAATAGACACTACTATAAAGAATAATATGCACAGATACTGATATAAAAATCCAGTATAAAACTGTTTAAAAACTTACTTAGAATCTGTCAGTTTGGCTCTGTTGAAAAGGTAGCTGGAAAGCCCACTGCAAGTGGCAAATAAGACCCTCCCCCCCTCCCCCTTCTTTTGCATATGAAAAGACCCTTTACACAAACAGTAGCAAGCTGGAGTAGGTAGTCGAGCGTATTCACATAAAACTTTGTGGCTTGGTTAGGAGTCAGAGCAATGTTATTTAAAAATAAGCAAAACTATACATTAATTTAAAAAAAAAAACCTTTATGGGCTATATAAATAGATTATCTACAAAACATTTATGCAAAGAAAAAATGAGTGTATAATGTCCCTTTAACAAAAAACAAATATATACCCATTTCAATTATTTATTTTTACCAGTGAAACCAATATAACATCTCAACATTCACAAATATACATTTCTGACATTCAAAAACAAAACAAAAACAAATCAGTGACCAATATAGCCACCTTTCTTTGCAAGGACACTCAAAAGCCTGCCATCCATGGATTCTGTCAGTGTTTTGATCTGTTCACCATCAACATTGCGTGCAGCAGCAACCACAGCCTCCCAGACACTGTTCAGAGAGGTGTACTGTTTTCCCTCCTTGTAAATCTCACATTTGATGATTTTTATACCCTTTCTTGCCAGCCACGCTGTGGAGTACTTGGACGCGTGTGATGGAGCATTGTCCTGCATGAAAATCATGTTTTTCTTGAAGGATGCAGACTTCTTCCTGTACCACTGCTTGAAGAAGGTGTCTTCCAGAAACTGGCAGTAGGACTGGGAGTTGAGCTTGACTCCATTCTCAACCCAAAAAGGCCCCACAAGCTCATCTTTGATGATACCAGCCCAAACCAGTACTCCACCTCCACCTTGCTGGCGTCTGAGTCGGACTGGAGCTCTCTGCCCTTTACCAATCCAGCCACGGGCCCATCCATCTGGCCCATCAAGACTCACTCTCATTTCATCAGTCCATAAAACCTTAGAAAAATCAGTCTTGAGATATTTCTTGGCCCAGTCTTGACGTTTCAGCTTGTGTGTCTTGTTCAGTGGTGGTCGTCTTTCAGCCTTTCTTACCTTGGCCATGTCTCTGAATATTGCACACCTTGTGCTTTTGGGCACTCCAGTGATGTTGCAGCTCTGAAATATGGCCAAACTGGTGGCAAGTGGCATCTTGGCAGCTGCACGCTTCACTTTTCTCAGTTCATGGGCAGTTATTTTGCACCTTGGTTTTTCCACACGCTTCTTGCGACCCTGTTGACTATTTTGAATGAAACGCTTGATTGTTCGATGATCACGCTTCAGAAGCTTTGTAATTTTAAGATATCTTGCAGATCCCTCTGCAAGATATCTCACTATTTTTGTACTTTTCTGAGCCTGTCAAGTCCTTCTTTTGACCCATTTTGCCAAAGGAAAGGAAGTTGCCTAATAATTATGCACACCTGATATAGGGTGTTGATGTCATTAGACCACACCCCTTCTCATTACAGAGATGCACATCACCTAATATGCTTAATTGGTAGTAGGCTTTCGAGCCTATACAGCTTGGAGTAAGACAACATGCATAAAGATGATGATGTGGTCAAAATACTCATTTGCCTTATAATTCTGCACTCCCTGTATATTGGATACCAAACTGTGTGTGTTTTGTATGTCAGTCTATGGGTAAAAATAATACGGGCGATGACAGAAATATCCGCGCGTAAATTGTATGCTACGCCGTATATGTGATACCAAACCCGCACAAAATTTGGTGTCTCCGGCTTTTGCGGGCGACACTGCATATCGGATCGGGCCCCAGGTGTGTTTGTCTGAAGCTGTCATGTGTAGTAGAGGACAAACGCACGAGGACAAACACACCTGGCCTTCTAACTGTCTTCCTCCTGGCATCGCGTGTGGTGGAGTGGGCGAAGCCGGCGGGCGTGGTGTGGGCGGGGCCAAGCATGGCGCAGGTGGGGCTGGGCGGGGCCAGATGCCAGGTGAGTGCACAGTGAGTGATTGAGAGTAGACAGAGAGCTTGAAAAAGAAATGGATAGAGAGAGCAGAAGTGGAGGGATAAAGAGAGGGGGGGAGAGAGACAGCAAAAGAGAGGGAGGAGAGTGAGCAAAAGAGAGGGGGGAGAGTGAGCAAAAGAAAGGGGGGAGAGAGCACAAAAGAGAGGGGGGAGAGAGCACAAAAGAGAGGGGGGGAGAGAGCACAAAAGAGAGAGGGGGAGAGAGCACAAAAGAGAGAGGTGGAGAGAGCACAAAAGAGAGGGGGAGAGAGCGCAAAAGTGAAGGGGGAGAGAGCGCAAAAGAGACGGGGGAGAGAGCCCAAAGGAGAGGGGGGAGAGTGAGCAAAAGAGAGGGGGGAGAGAGCACAAGAGAGAGAGCACAAAAGAGAGAGGGGGAGAGAGCACAAGAGAGAGCACAAAAGAGAGAGGAGGAGAGAGCACAAAAGAGAGGGGGAGAGAGCGCAAAAGAGAGGGGGGAGAGAGCGCAAAAAGAGGGGGGAGAGAGAGCAAAATAGAGGGGGAGAGAGCGCAAAAGAGAGGGGGGAAAGAGAGCAAAGAGAGGGGGAGAGAGAGAGCAAAAGAGAGGGGGGAGAGAGCGCAAAAGACAGGGGGGAGAGCGCAAAAGAGAGGGGGAGGGAGCACAAAAGAGAGGGGGAGAGAGCACAAAAGAGAGGGGGAGAGCACAAAAGAGAGGGGGAGAGCACAAAAGAGAGGGGGGAGAAAAGAGAAGGGGGAGATCACAAAAGAGAGGAGGGAGAGAGAACAAAAGAGAGAGGGGGAGAGCGAGCACCAAAGGAAGGGGGGGAGAGCACAAAAGAGAGGGGGAAAGGGCACAAAAGATAGGGGGGAGAGAGAGCAAAGTAGAGGGGGGAGAGAGCGCAAAAGAGAGGGGGGAGAGAGCGCAAACTAGAGGGGGGAGAGAGCACAAAAGAGAGGGGGAGAGATCTCAAAAGAGAGGGGACAGAAAGCGCAAAAGAGAGGGGGGAGAAAAGAGATGGGGGAGAGCACAAAAGAGAGGAGGGAGAGAGAACAAAAGAGAGAGGGGGAGAGCGAGCACCAAAGGAAGGGGGGAGAGAGCGCAAAAGAGAGGGGGAGAGAGAGCGCAAAAGAGAGGGGGAGAGAGTGCAAAAGAGAGGGGGAGAGAGGCTTGCAAAATAGAGGGAGAGAGACAGCAAAAGAGAGGGAGAGAGACAGCAAAAGAGAGGGAGAGAGAGAGAGTAAAAGAGAGGAGAGGGAGAGAGAGAGCAAACGAGAGGGGCAAAGAGAGACAGCAAAAGAGGGAGAGAGACAGCAAAAGAGGGAGAGAGACAGCAAAAGAGAGGGGGAAAAGAGAGGGGAGAAAGATAGAGCAAAAGAGGGGAGAGAGAGAGCAAAAGAGAGGGGGGAGAGAGAGAGCAAAAGATAGGGGAGAAAGAGAGAGCAAAAGAGAGGGGATATAGAGAGAGCAAAAGAGAGGGGATATAGAGAGAGAGCAAGCGGTGGGACCGCTGTACTGCAAAAAAATGGCCAGGACTAGTACATATATATTTACATGGCGGTCTATGGGAACATACAGTTCCCATAAACCGCAATGTAAAGGCGGTTTAGACCCCAAAAACTGCCTAGTGCAGTTTTGTTTTCTATTTAAAAAATGCTAGATTTTTTTTAATAAAAAAAACTATAATACCCTCTATTTTTAAGGCATTTGGGGCACTTTTAGAAAATTAACCAGAGATCTAATCTCTGGTTTATTTTCGGAGCCCTTATTGATACCGCAAGGTCATGGTAGCAATAACCAGCTACTTGTAATGGCTGGTTAATTGTGCTCCCAGAAACTAACAAATGTGCCCGTTTGCAGGAGCGCAATAATTGAGCTCTCTACTTGTAATCCAGCCCATAGTGAGGTGTAAACACACTGTGGGTTAGTTTTTTTGAAAGACTATAGGATGCCTATTGTAGATTCTGTGTTGGTTTTATTATTATTATTATTATTATTATTATTATTTAGTGAGTTTGGACAGGGGTTGGAACATTCATACATTGTCTAAATGGATTTTGTGCAATGTTAAATGTGTATAATATTTGTACGGCAACATATTTTATACCTTCTTATTTTCTGCATAAATGGAAAATTGGTGCTTATTGACAAATACATTTTCTCTTCTGATATTTAAAGGGACAGTATAGACTCATTTTCATATAACTGCATGTAATAGACACTACTATAAAGAACAAGATGCCCAGATACTGATATAAAAATCCAGTATAAAACGGTTTAAAAACTTACTTAGAAGCTGTCAGTTTGGCTCTGTTGAAAAGGCAGTTGGAAAACCCACTGCAAGTGGCAAATAAGACACTCTCCCCCTATCCCCTTCTTTTGCATATGAAAAGACCCTTTACACAAACAGGAGCAAGCTGGAGAAGGTAGCTGGCAGTATTCACATAAAACTTTGGGGCTTGGTTAGGAGTCTGAAAATCAGAGCAATGTTATTTAAAAATAAGCAAAACTATACATTTTTTAAAAAAAATAAAACTTTATGGGCTATATAAATAGATCATCTACAAAACATTTATGCAAAGAAAAAATGAGTGTATAATGTCCCTTTAAGTGCAAATTTTAATTGAACAATATAGATACAAAATACTAAATGTTGGTGTTATGGGAAGCTGAAATGATGTTACATGTGGGGCAATGAAATTTGACTTCAAAATATTTAATAAAATATAACGTTCACTCTTTCTCTTTACAATGTACATCTTATTTTCATATGATGGTGTTTTTCTATATTATGATATTTCTGCAAACTAAACTTAAACAACTGAAAACACTTCTATCCCAGTGTTAAAAGAAATATGAAACCTAATATTTGTATTTTAAGATTCAGACATGAGTGTCAAGGAGTGTTTGTACTAGTATGTTTAGAAGTAAACTTCCTATGTGGAACAGTACGTTTCCCCCCCCCCCTTAAATATAGTGAATATAAAACATTTTTTTCTAATAGTGAGTGGTAACAGTATCATCCTAAAACCTCTCTCCCCCTTTTAAAAGAGAAAAAAGTTTTTCAAAAATAATCATAGCATTATGCAGTTGATAAGCTTTTAATTGTTGCACATAAAGTATAGGAGAGGTAAGGGATAACTTTCTGCAACATATACATCAGTACTACAAGTGTTAATGATTAGGTAATTTAGCTGCAACCAATGAGAAATGGTCTGCTGCTTTTAAATATGCAAATTTTAGTAAGACTAACAGCAGCTTATGAGGACGACTTTGGAGCCGAAACATGTCAGTTGCTGTTATCTGACCATCACTCTATATTGTTCTTATGTTTGTGCCTAGCATATGGAATTTTTAATGACACTAAGGTGTTAATAAAGACAGTATTTATGTTATCTATATCTCGCTGCCGGTGCTCCTTATTTCACATTGAACACTTGCAATTTTACCCCATTGTGAGCACGGCTAGCTTGGGAGATTTCCACACAGCTCAGAACTGTCTAACCGGAATCAAGCTCCGGAACGAGCAGCAGCAGTGGTGAGCTGACATCATGGGACGCACTAGAGGCGTGACCGCGCCCCCAAGAGGAATAGGCTGAGGAGGGTATTGCAGGCTAACCGGAGGACACAGAGAAGACACAATAAGGTGTTGGTTTGGATCAAAGAAAGTTTTGTTGTAGCGGAACCTCTGAGGATTTGCAGCCTCTACCCAAGGACCGGCCAGGACAGGGGACGATAAGAAACCCTTACTTATTTAATATATGGGACTGCGGACTTTGTCATTGGGAAAACATTCCGATGGGCTCACCATTGTTTGGTATTTAAAACCAGATACTTATTTTGTATAAAGCTTTGCCACCAACATTAGCTACTGTGAAATCTTGTTTGGCAATTTGAAAGATTCAGACATAGCATACACTTTTTAAACAGCTTTTATATGTACTACTATTATGAAATTTGCTTAAAGGGACAGTATACACCAATTTTGATATAACTGCATTTAATAGACACTATTATAAAGAAGAATATACACAGATACTAATCTAAAAATCCAGTATAAAACCTTTTAAAGACTTACTTAGAAACTTCCAGTTTAGCACTGTTGTTGAGGTTAGGCTGGGACACCCACTGGAAGGGGCTTGAAAAACAGGAACAGGCAGACACTCTACCCTTAAACCCATTACTCAGCCAGGAGTCTGTTGACATCAGTATACATCTAACTCTTTGGGGCTTGGCTAGGAGTCTGAAAACCAGCATAATATTATTTAAAAATAAGCAAAACTATAAATTGTTACAAAAACACTCCCAGCTGGGATATATAAATGGATAATCTGCAAACATTTATGCAAAGAAAAATCTAGTGTACAATTGTCCCATTAATTGTCTTAGGTATTGTTTTTTGAATGAGCAGCATGCACCACTGGGATCTAGCTGAACAAATTAGGTTAGCCAATGAAAATAATTTTACATGTGCAGTCACCAATCAGCAGATTGCTCCCAGTAGTGCATTGTTGCGCCTTAGCCTAGCTAGGAATTCGTTCAAACAAAATATACCAAGAGAATTAAACCAATTATATTACACAAATTAATTGGAAAGGTTTTTAAAATGATATGCTTTATCTGAATACTGAAAGATACATTTGGGGTTATTATTATCAGGTATTTAAAGAGCGCCAACAGTTTCCGCAGCGCTATAAGCATAGGCGGTATACAGGATAACATTAACAGGGATCAAATGGGTAGAGGCCCCTGCCGAGAGTTGCACTGTTGTAGTCGGCTCTTATGAAGGCGATCTACAAACAGCTGGGCTCATGGGCTTACATTCTAAGGGGTTAAAGGGGAAAGCAATGGAGTTAGGAAAGGATAGTGTAGTTTGTATACATCCCTGAATAGTAGAGTCTCTAGGGAGCACTTTAAGCTGTTAAAACTAAGGGAGAGTCTTGTGAAGCAAGGCAGGGAGTTCCACAAGATGGGAGCCAGTCTGGAGAAGTCCTGTAAACAGGAATGCAAAGAAGTAACAAGAGAGGAGGAGAGGAGGAGATCCTAAGCAGGGCAAAGGGGACGGGAGGGAGATCTGGAGAAAAGGTCTGAAATGTAGGGGAGAGCAGTGCAGTTGAGGCCTTTGTATGTCAGAGTGAGGATTTTGTGTTTAATCCTGGAGGCAAGAGAAAGCCAGTAAAGGGATTAGCAGAGAGGTGCAGCAGATGAAGAGCGACGTGTAAGGAAGATGAGCCTGGCAGAGGCATTCATTATGGATTGTAAATGAGCTAGGCAGCAGCTAGGGAGACCAGAGAGGACGGAGTTGCAATAGTCGAGGCAGGAAAGGATGAGAGATTTTATTAATATCTTAGTTGTGTCTTGTATAAGGAAATGTCTAATTTTAGAGATGTTTTCAAGGTGGAAGTGGCAGGCTTTAGCCAAGGACTGAATGTGAGGAGTGAAAGAAAGGCCTGAGTCAAGTGTGACCCAAGACATCAGGCATGCGGGGTAGGGGTAATGATGAAATTATCAACAGTTATAGAAAATTGGAGGGTGGCGATTTTGGAGGAAGGGGGGCAAATAAGGAGTTCAGTTTTGGAGAGATTTAGCTTAAGGTAGTGAGAGGACATCCAAGATGAGATATGAGAAAGACAGTTAGTGACATGGGTTAGTAAGGAAGGAGGTAGGTCTGGTGTAGAGAGATAGATTTGGATGTCATCAGCATAGAAATGGTATTGAAAGTCATGGGACTTTATTAAGGAACCTAATGATGACGTGTAGATTGAAAAGAGAAGGGGACCGAGGACAGAGTCTTGAGGTACCCCAACAGAAAGTGGTAACGGGGCAGAGGATGCTCCAGAGAAGGCTACACTAAAGGTACGGTTAGATAGATAAGAAGACAATCACAAGAGAGCTGTGTCGCAAATGCCAAAGGATTGGAGGGTTTGGAGCAAAAGAGGGTGGTCAACAGTATTAAAGGCTGCAGACAGATCAAGGAGGATAAGCAGAGAGAAGTGGCCTTTACATTTTGCTGTACGTAGGTCGTTGGTAACCTTGACAATTGCTGTCTCTGTGGAGTGATGGTGATGAAATCCAGATTGCAGTGAGTCAAGAAGAGAGTTTAGTGTATGAAAATTTAATAGACGTGCATATACTAGCTAGCTATCTAGCTAGGCAAGAGGGAGTAGGGAAATAGGATGGTAGTTGGATGGGGAGGTTGGATTGAGAGAAGTTTTTTTGAGGATAGGTGTGACCAGTGCATGTTTTAGAGATGAGGTAAATATATTGTTGCTGCAGGAGAGGTTGAAGATTTGTGTGAGTATAGGGGTAATGGTATAAGATAGAGAGGGGGGTAGCTGTCAGGGGATGGGGTCGAGGAGACAGGTAGTGAGGTGGGAGGACAGTATAAGGACAGAAACTTCTTCCTTGGTAACAGGGGTAAAAGAGCTAAATTTATGGCTATTTAGGTTTTTGATGATTGTGAGCTTTGGAAGAGATGGGAGATTGGTAGTATGTTGAGAGGAGATTTCATATCTGATAGAGTCAATTTTGTTATTGAAGTGGCTGGCAAAATCTTGAGCTGAGAGAGAAGTTGTATTATGAGGTGGGCGGAGGAGAGTATTAAAAGTGGAAAACAGACGTTTTTAGAGGGGTTTCATGAACCTTTAAAATGGTTCAGCAGGTAAAGGTTTAGGGAGGATAGTTGCTGTCCAGAACAAGCAAAATCATTTAGTGGTTTAGGTGATGATATATCATTGTAGGAAAGAAGTATGGATTTGCACCAATACTTACAGAAAGCAAGCTGCCTCTCGTCCCTTTAGACTGTGAGCTTATAATAATATGTATCGGTCCTATGAATAAAAGCATATGACTGCATGTAAATAAATTTATATAAGAATGATTAAAAAATCAATTTGGATCTTTCTGTTTAAAGAAGAAGAAAAAAAAGGTTAATAAAAAGAACCTCAAAAGGGACAGTTGTTTATTGTTTAAAAAGATAGATAAACCCTTTATTACCCATTGCCCAGTTTTGCTCAACCAACACAGTTATATCAATATACATTTTGCCTCTGTTATAGTCTGTATCTAAGCCTCTGCAGACTGCCCCCTTATCTCCGTTCTTTTGTCAGACGTGCATTTTAGCCAATCAGTGCTGACTCCTAGGTACCTCCACGTTACCTATATGGCACACCTGAACTAATGCCCTCTAGTTGTGAAAAATGCAAATTTTCCAATCAGTGGTACCACTCCAGGATCCTAGGATGTGCATAGTCCCACACGTTGTATCCCTTGGGATTCAGAAAAAAAAATGTCCAAATTTTCCCAAATATAGTCTTGTTATTAGGAAACTATAGTGGCCGCTCTTCTCAAAAACATGCACAAGATGATCTAAGACAAAGAGAAAAAAAAGAAGGCGCCTCTTGGAGCAATAAAATTTCACATTGTAGAATTATTTCCTCTATGTTGCTAATAATATACTCACAAGTGGAGCAGCACCAAATGTGCTGATTGAAACAGACTGAGATCTCACAGTGTCTTAGCTCACTGAACCAGGTTGTGGAGTCTGCTACTCCTAGATGGGCTCAATCAGCCTCACAGGAATAATGATGTGAACACAAATGGTTTTAAACAAATAAAACACCATTTATTAAAAACATAAAATCTTATAGAGCTGATAAGCATATCTAGCTCTTAAAACAGGTACGCAACGCGTTTCTCAGCCTTGCTGGCTGTTTCCTCAGGCATAATCTGTTTTCTGTTCACATCTACCTAATACAGGTTAACATAGTCAATCAAAATGGATCCAACTAACACACCCCTTTTTTCATTAACTCCTTTGGTACTGCCTAAAACATGTATATTTATATCACCAAACATACATGAATCAAACTATTCCAAAACTATATATAAAACAATAATATAAGAATTAGATAAATCGCATAAGTTCAAAAACCATATAAACAATTTATATAAACATTATATATATATATATATATATATATATATATATATATATATATATATATATATATATATATATATATCAATCACCTACTTGTTGCAACAAGTCATATAAAAAATGTATACCAGCATTATATAAATCGCATATTTGTTGCAACAAGACATATAAAAAGTCTATATAAGGTATATATTGATGCATATAAATTGCAACATATATGTATCCAAATGTTGTCAATACCTGATAATAATCACAAATTGCAAAAAGGTTTGACAGGAAACATAAGTTTGTGCACACGTTTGAATAAATCCTAAATTTCAAAAAAGTTTGACAGGAAACACAAGTTTGTGCATACATTTGAATAAATTCTATATTCAATCACTCGTCTATTAAGCCAAGAAATCCCATAGCGTGACAGGAAACATACGTTTGTGCACACATTTGAATAAATCCTAAATTACAAAAAAGTTTGACAGGAAACATAAGTTTGTGCACACATTTGAAAAGAAAAAAAAAAGTGTTTGTGTTCATAGACTAAAGCCTAGATTTAGAGATTTGTCGGTAAAGACTCGCGTAGCTAACGCTGCTTTTTTTTTTTTTTTCCAAATAATTTTTTATTGAAGTTAAAATAATGATTAACAAACAAGATTCGCCTGTGAACAAATGTTACATCAAAATGAGGAATACATTGTCTATAAACAAGTATTATCAACAAAACAAAAGAAGCATGTAGGAATAAGACTACATATCGAGTCTAAGAATGGGAATAGACAAGAGTTTAGGCGAGATAGAATGAAACTTAATTTTATGTTTTATTATGGGATAGTTGATCTCCACAATGCAATATAAAAAACTTTCTTAAAACTGTCTGGGATAGTGGTAGTAGCCACTCTTGGGCCAAATTATATAAGGGGGGAGGGAATATCAGCGGGCGAAAGCCGCTCAAAGTATTAGGGGGAGGTGGAGGTGGGGGGGGGGAGCCTTTCAACAGCGGAGGAGGGGCTCATAATATAGTGGAGCATAAAATAGTTTTTTCAACTGCTAAATAGCTACCTAAGATAACTATAGGGTTATTAAATTCCCAGTTTGGAAGAATCATCAGACCTTATTACTGCCATGTAGAGTAGGAATATCAACTATAGTATGGTGGCTTGTTAGGAGTTTAACATACTGTGCAATTATACAAACCATAGATACAATGAAAGTCAGGTACAGCATTGCCCCTACCAATTGCATTACATATATGTACATATGAGGGGACATTAGTAATGTAATAGGGACACTTGTATGTACAGTTTATAAATAACAGTGAGCAATCAACAAAAAACCTATCCACATTCTGCAACAATAATCCTCATTGTATGTGTGGCTCTTTACATCACCCTTTATCGCCTGATAAATGTAATATGAGAAAAATAATAAAATAAGATTGCAGTGTCAAGTAGCTCACATCTGGCCAGCTATATATCATGTGAAGTAAATCTCATGCAGCAGATTCAACAGCGGTATGTAATAACTAAATAGGCTGACAATTAAAATATAAAATGTAGAAAAACAACATCATCTAACTGCTTGAAAATGTACTATAATTCAGCTATACTAGAATTGTTAAGAGAACATATAGAACTTTTAGAGGACCTAGCATGACTGCACTTCAAATATGAAAATTAGCCTTCTAAATGGGGAAAGTAAAAGATCAAATCTCAGTCTTGGGTCTATTTTTAAGAGATGGGATCTTGCTGGGGATATACCCCTGAGATAATGGTAGGCTAAATATAGACATAGTACTTATAATAACATTATATTAACTTATGTCCCTCCTCTGAAGCAGATAGATTATGGTCTGCCTTCATTTGAAGCTTTGGTTGATAAATGTTCCAAAGAGAAAACATTGGGAGGGTTAAAATAAGAGCTTCCCAGCCCCAAAGGACCAAAGATTAGTAGTCCCAACTCCAAGGTGAGTCAGTCTATTACATGGTAGAATTTGAATCTAGTAATGGGGGCTCCTTGGATAGAGACCGTTGAGGAGCCATCTTGGAGACCCTTGGGGGAAGCTGATTCCACGGCGGGGCCTCCGCTCTCAAATCTCCAGAAGATGTTTTAGAAGAAGAGGTTGGAGTTCTATCTGGCAGAAGATCCCATTTCGAGAGAAGGTTTCTGGCTTGTTCCGGGGTAGTGATAATGTGTTGCAGATCATCTTTGGTTAAAAATAGACGTACCGGAAAGCCCCACCTGTACTTAATGTCCTTACTCCTAAGGATTCTAGTAAAGTCCCGGTATGCTTTCCTTTGCTGGAGGGTGTGAGGTGAGAGATCAGGGAAGATTTGTAGCGTGTTGAACTTCGTGGGGGTCAGTGACCCTGAGTTAACTGCTCTAAGGAATTTTTCTCTAAATGTGAAATAATGGAGTCTCACCACCACATCTCTCGGCTTGTCATTAGAGATGGCTCTCGGTCTAACAGCTCTGTGGGCTCTATCAATGAGGGATTCAGGATCTTTCAGAGGCCCTAGTACAGCTGTAAAAACTTCTTGCAAATAGGTTTGTAAGTCCTTGGGGAGAACACTTTCAGGGATGCCCCTGAGGCGAACATTGTTGCGCCTGGAACGGTCTTCTAGGTCTGCGAGTTTGGACTCTAACACAGAAATTTGGCCCGCCAAGACTTCCGAGTAAGAAATAAGGTTGGTATGATCGACTGAGAGGTCCTCATGTTTGCGCTCCAAGAGTCAGTGCGTTCACCAATTGCGGCAATATCTCTTTTCAAGTCAGAGCATGATTTATCGAACCTCTTGCATATGGATTCATGATGTGAGGTCAACATGGTTTTTATCTGAATCATCATGTTGTTATTAGTGTTGGCAATGTCTGCCAAGCTTGCGGGTTGTGAGGTGGTTGAAGAATCCCTCCCATCACTTGGCTCTGAATGGCAGGTTGAATCAGAGAGGTCATCTTCCGAGCAGTGCTCCTGCTCTCTACGGGATTGCTGGAAATGCTCTTTCATTGTTCTTTTTGGACCTAAGGGACCTTTTGATTTTCTTCTTTGGGCCTGTGACATAGTTCAGTGGGAAAGGAGGGGAGGGTGTCTTGACTCAGTGGGGTGTTGGTTCTCGTCAGGTAATTTTGGGGGCAAGAGAGCACTCTCTGCTTTCTTCTTCTATCGCGTGCACTTTATATTATGTGTATGCTTTCAGTCTGATTAAGTGATCAAAGTGCTTTTGCTCTCCTGATGCTACTATCTCAGTGATTGATGGGAATACAGCAGTCTTATTCTGTATGCACTGCACTTTGTGACTCCTCGTGCCTTTCTCCTACCCTCCCTCTCCACTCTTCTCAGAAACAGGAGGAAGGAACAAAAACAAAACAAAAAGGAAATGTAAGGGATGGTGCTTTAATGTACTCTATTGTACTTCACTGGCTCTGCTTCTGCTTGGTTGTACTTAGGGGCTGAAGTTTCTGATAATGAAAGTCAAATTTTCCTTTTCCTCCCTCCTTCAAAAGTATCTACTTGTTGAAAGAAAAAAATTTCCCCCCCCTTTACCCCTATCCCCTCCTCACTTGTTTCTTCCCCTTTATGTGCCTTTTTCTCTCTGTTTTAATTGTTTTCTTTCCCTCTCTCACTCCCAGCTCCTCTCTTGCTTTTCCAGCCCCCTTAGATTTTAGAGAGCTGTGCTGGCTACATGTATTAGGTAGGTGTTTGGGGCACTATGTAGGTCTCACATGAGCAGGGGGGCAATCTGGGGGAGAGTCCCTTGTTTACTGGCTGTGTAGAGGTCCGGTGAGGTTAAAACCTCCGATCAGGTAGTGCGGAGGGGCCTGCAGTGTCTATATGGCAGGGCCTGAAAATGGCGGATGTTCGCGCCAAAAGAGAGTGGAAGGAGAAAGAGGGGCCAGGCAATGTCACCAGTCCCCACAGGCCCGCTGGTAAGAGTATCTGAAGTCCCTAATTATGGGCAATTAGTGGGTCTTGGGGATCTTCTGTTATATTGTACGCAGTGGTGGGTCAGAGTGTCCGTTACCTTATGTGGCGCTTGCTAGCGCAGGTCTGAGCAGATCTCGGCTGTTGTCTAATGTCTGTGCGCTGCTCCGGAGCGGAGCCCCGACCCTCCGGAGAGCAGCACAGATGTTGCCTTTAGGTACTCAGTTAAGAGTGTTGAGGTATTGGAGTCCGAGTGTTAGCCGAGGGTTGAAGCGGCTCAGTGTTGATATGGTGCTTGCGGCTCCCGGGTCCTTCCTTACTGCTGATTACCTTTAGAGAGGTTTCCTTGTGCAGCAATTGTTCCTCTGCTTCTTAGGAGTGTTACTGGTGTTAAGGGGTCAATATAGGGCTGCATAAGAATTGTTTAATTATTGTTATTAAAGGAGTATGCTAGGAGCTCTTGGTAAATGCGTCTCCTCAGCTAGGCGGTTAACCCCGCCCCCCCCAGCTAACGCTGCTTTTTTTCCCAGCGCACCCTTAAGACAATGCTGGTAATTAGATTTGTCTGAGTGGCTGCGTTAGGCTCAGAAAAGGGAGCGTTGAGCAGAATTTAGCTCCACTTCAACCCTCAATACCAACGTTGCCTATGGTAGCGGTAAGCTGGAAAAACGTGCTCGTGCACGATATCCCCATAGGAAACAATTGGGCAGTTTGGGCGGAAAAAAAACCTAACACCTGCAAAAAAAGCAGCGTTCAGCTCCTAACGCAGCCCTATTGTTTCCTATGGGCAAATACTCTCTAAGTCTGCACCTAACACCCTAACATGAACCCCGAGTCTAAACACCCCTAACCTTACACTTATTAATCCCTTATCTGCTGCCCCCGCTATCGCTGACACCTGCATTATACTATTAACGCCTAATCAGCCGCTCCGGACACCACCGCCACCTACATTATATCTATGAACCCCTAATCTGCTGCCCCTAACACCGCCGACACCTATATTATATTTATTACCTCCCTAATCTGCCCCCCCCAATGTCGCCGCTACCTTACCTACACTTATTAACCCCTAGTCTGCCTACTGGACCTCGCCGCCACTCTAATAAATGTATTAACCCCTAAACCGCCGTACTCCCGCCTCTCAAACACTATAATAAATTGTATTAACCCCAAATCTGCACCCCCCCCAACATCGCCACCACCTACCTACAATTATTAACCCCTAATCTGCCGCCTGCAACATCCCCGCTACTAGAATAAAGTTATTAACCCCTAAACCTAAGTCTAGCAATAACCCCAACACCCCCTAACATAAATATAATTTAAATTAAACAAAATAAATATTCCTATAATTAAATAAATTAATCCTATTTAAAACAAAATACTTACCTAGAAAATAAATCCTAATATAGCTACAATATAACTAATAATTACATTGTAGCTATTTTAGGATATATATTTATTTTACAGGCAACTTTGTATTTATTTTAGCTAGGTACAATAGCTATTAAATAGTTATTAACTATTTAATAGCTACCTATTTAAAATAATTACAAAATTACCTGTAAAATAAATCCTAACCTAAGTCACAAATACACCTAACACTACACTATCATTAAATTAATCAAATAAATTACCTACAATTAGCTAAACTAAAATTAAATAAACTAATCTATAAAACAAAACAAAAAAACCCACTAAATTACAAAAAAATAAAAAAATATTACAAGAAGTTTAAACTAATTACACCTAATCTTAGCCCCCTAATAAAATAAAAAAGCCCCCCAAAATAATAAAATGCCCTACCCTATTCTAAATTACAAAAGCAATCAGCTCTATTACCAGCCCTTAAAAGGGCTTTTTGCGGGGCATTGCCCCAAAGTAATCAGCTTTTTTACCTGTAAAAGAAAATACAATACCCCCCCAACATTACAACCCACCACCCACATACCCCTATTCTAACCCACCCAAACCCCCTTTAAAAACACCTATCGCTAACCCCCTGAAGATCTCCCTACCTTGAGTCGACTTCACTCAGCCGAGCCGAATTCTTCATCCAAACCGGGCGATGTGGTCCTCCATCCGGGCGAAGTCTTGATCCAAGCGGCAAAGAAGAGGTCCTCCATCCGGGCAAAGTTTTGATCCAAGCGGCAAAGAAGAGGTCCTCCATCCAGGCGATGTCTTCTTCCAAGCGGCATCTTCTATCTGCTGTCTTCCGGATCCATCTTCATCCCACCGACGTGGAACATCTTCCTTCCCCGACGGACTAACGACGAATGAAGGTTCCTTTAAGGGACGTCATCCAAGATGGCGTCCCTTGAATTCCGATTGGCTGATAGGATCAGCCAATCAGAATTAATGTAGGAAAAATGTGATTGGCTGATTCAATCAGCCAAACAGATTGAAGTTCAATCCGATTGGCTGATCCAATCAGCCAATCAGATTGAGCTTGCATTCTATTGGCTGTTCCGAACCGCCAATAGAATGCGAGCTCAATCTGATTGGCTGATTGAATCAGCCAATCAGATTTTTCCTACCTTAATTCCGATTGGCTGATAGAATCAGCCAATCGGAATTCGAGGGGCGCCATCTTGGATGACATCATTTAAAGGAACCTTCATTCGTCGTTAGTCCATCAGGGAAGGAGGATGTTCCGCGTCGGCAGGATGAAGATGGATCCGGAAGACAGAAGATAGAAGATGCCGCTTGGAAGAAGACATCGCCCGGATGGAGGACCTCTTCTTTGCCGCTTGGATCAAGACTTCGCCTGGATGGAGGACCTCTTCTTTGCCGCTTGGATCAAGACTTTGCCCGGATGGAGGACTACATCGCCCAGATTGGATGAAGAATTCGGCTCGGCTGAGTGAAGACTACTCAAGGTATGGAGATCTTCAGGGGGTTAGTGATAGGTTTTTTAAGGGGGGTTTGGGTGGGTTAGAATAGGGGTATGTGGGTGGTGGGTTGTAATGCTGGGAGGGGTATTGTATTTTCTTTTACAGGTAAAAGAGCTGATTACTTTGGGGCAATTCCCCAGCAAAAAGCCATTTTAAGGGCTGGTAATAGAGCTGATTACTTTTGTAATTTAGAATAGGGTAGGGCATTTTATTATTTTGGGGGGCTTTTTTATTTTATTAGGGGCTTAGATTAGGTGTAATTAGTTTAAACTTCTTGTAATTTTTTTTTTATTTTTT
Source organism: Bombina bombina (assembly GCF_027579735.1). Classification (NCBI taxonomy): domain Eukaryota; kingdom Metazoa; phylum Chordata; class Amphibia; order Anura; family Bombinatoridae; genus Bombina; species Bombina bombina. Next base: position 1,123,535,497 of record NC_069503.1, read on the forward strand.
GTAATTTAGTAAGGTTTTTTGTATTATAGATTAGTTTATTTAATTGTATTTTAGTTTAGCTAATTGTAGGTAATTTATTTAATTAATTTAATGATAGTGTAGTGTTAGGTTTAATTGTAAGGATTTATTTTACATGTAATTTTGTAATTATTTTAACTAGGTAGCTATTAAATAGTTATTAACTATTTAATAGCTATTGTATCTAGTTAAAATAAATACAAAGTTGCCTGTAAAATAAATATAAATCCTAAAATAGCTACAATGTAATTATTAGTTATTTTGTAGCTATATTAGGGTTTATTTTCTTGGGTAGTATTTAGTTTTAATTTATTTATTAATTTATTTAATTTTAGGAATATTATTTTGTTTAATTTAAATTATAATTATGTTAGGGGGGTGTTAGGGTTAGACTTAGGTTTAGGGGTTAATACATTTATTATAATAGCGGTGACGTTACGGGCGGGAGATTAGGGGTTAATAATGGTAGGTATTTGGCGGTGATGTTAGGGAGGGCAGATTAGGGGTTAATACATTTATTATAGTGGCGACAAGGTCTGGTCGGCAGATTAGGGGTTAATAAGTGTAGTTAGGTAGCGGCGACGTTTGGGGGGCAGATTAGGGGTTAATAAATATAATATAGGTGTCAGCGATGCTAGGGGCAGCAGATTAGGGGTTCACAGCTATAATGTAAGTGGCGGCAGTGTCCAGTCGGCAGATTAGGGGTTAATTTTTTTTATTATAGTGGCGGTGATGTGGGGGGGCCTCGGTTTAGGGGTATATAGTAGGTAGTTTATGGGTGTTAGTGTACTGTGTAGCACAGTAGTTAAGAGCTTTATATTCCCGCGTTAGCCCATAAAGCTCTTAACTACTGACTTTTTTGTCGGTAGGAGTCTTGTCGGTAGAGGGTCTACCGCTCACTTCTTCCAAGACTCCAAATACCAGCGTTAGGCAGATCCCATAGAAAAGATAGGATACGCAATTGGCGTAAGGGGCTCTGCGGTAGTAAGGAAGTGAGCGTTAGACCCTTTCCTGCCTGACTCTTAATACCAGCGGGCGGTAAAAAACAGTGTTAGGACCCTTTAACGCTGCTTTTGATGGCTAACCCCAAACTCTAAATCTAGCCGTTAGTGAATAAACAAAAAAAAAATATCCTATAGGGAATGACATACCCCCCAACTGTCCCGATTTTCACGGGACAGTCCCGATTTTTCGCGGGACAGTCCCGATTTTTCGCGGGACAGTCCCGATTTTAGGGGTCTGTCCCCCTGTCCCGGGTTGCTAGCCATCTGTCCCGATTTGCCCCAGGCATTTAAAAATTTTTTTTTTTTTTTTTTTTTTTTTTTTTTTATTCTGTTGGGCCCATACTCAGAAGCAGCTGGCTTTGCTCTGACAGGGCTAGATACCTGTTAGATTCCCTGTGGAAAAGTAATGGTGTGTGGGTTAAGCAGGAGTAAGAGAGCTGTATACACTCTGACCATGATTGCACAAAAATCAAAGAACAGAAAAATGGTAATACAATACTCGTGCAGCAATCCTAAAACTATAAACAAGTAAAACAATGCAAATTTCCCAATCAGTGTTACCACTCTGGGATCCTAGGATGCGCACAGTCCCACACATTGTATCCCTTAGGATTCAGAAAAGAAAATGTCCAAATGTTCCCAAAGATAGTCTTGTTATTAGGAGACTATAGTGGCCGCTTTTCTCAAAAACATGCACAAGATTATCTAAAACAAAGAGAAATAAAAGAAGGTGTCTCTTAAATTAAAATTTCACAATGCAGAATTATTTCCTCTATGTTGCTAATAATATACTCACAAGTGGAGCAGCACCAAATGTGCGTATTGAAACAGACTCTCAGATCTCACAGTGTCTTAGCTCACTGAACCAGGGTGTGGAGTCTGCTACTCCCAGCTGGGCTCAATCAGCCTCACAGGAATAACGATGTGAACACAAGTGGTTTTAAACAAATAAAACACTATTTTTTTAAAAACATATTAAAATCTTATAGAGCTGATAAGCATATCTAGCTCTTAAAACAGGTACGCAACGAGTTTCTCAGCCTTGCTGCGTTTGCTTATAATTGCATGCTCTGAATCACGAAGAAAAGAAATTGGGTTCAGTGTCCCTTTAATTCCTCTCTAAGGGCCAGATAATCAAACATTATCTAGTTTGGAGATAGATTATAGAGCAGACTTCACAGGCTGAGCTCACTTTTCTAAGAAAACCACTTTCTGAAACTGTCAGTTTTAATTTGCAATGCAGCATATACAAGGTGCAATGCAGTTTGTAAAAGCTACAGCAAATTATACAAAGTATGATCCTAATTTTTTAAAGTAACACAGAAACGTTCAAAGTTTAATCAGAGTTTGTAAAGTCACTGCTAGAGTTTAATCTAGAGGTGTTAAATTATAAATGAGAAAATGGAACACTTAAATACAATAATACTAAAAGAACCCAATCTGAAATGAAAAGTGAAATAAAAAAAAACACAAAATGTAAGTGTACCAAAACTAATATCACGCAGTGCTATATTGCACTGGGTTTGACTCTCCTTCACTTGCAGAAATGAGAGATATTTTGCATTGCTGGAGCTGGACTGCAATTTTTCTCAAAGCTGGAAAATATTTTGAATACCAGGGCCTGTATCTTAATGCCATACCACATACAAGTAAAAGAGAACATTGTTTGAAAGAGGAGAATCTACCATTTCTATCAAGTGCCATAGCTATTTTGCCTAAGGAAGAGGAGAACTGTTTAAAAACCCCTATATTCCCTGTTTAGCTAGAGTGACAATTAATCCCTCATTTGAAAAGAGAGAATCCTCTCTTTCAAATGAGATCTCCCATATCTCCCTAGGGTGCAAATGATTGCATTGAAAACCTTTTATTTCCTAGTATGTTCTATTTAGAGGGGAAGAGACACATCATTTGAAAGAGGAGAGGTCACTATTTAAATGAGGGGTCAGATGCCCCTCTCCTTCATATGTGATTTCCTTTCTCCATTTTGATTTCTGTATAAAAATCTGTACCGATAAAATATATTATTATTATTATTTCTTCTTTTTAAATAACAGCAAAGTGACATTCAACAAAAAATCATATTCCCTTCCAAAATGCATAAAGGTTAAAAGCTCTGTGGGTTGCTTAAGGGCTTCTCCCTATTAATAGGATTTAAAAGAAAGAATACTGAAGCTCAACGAAGGAGACAATGTAAGACTTTGTAATTTATATGTAAATTAGGAAAAATTAGGAATTTACATTATAACACCAAACATTTGTTTTCAGAATATGCTATTAAAAGTATTAAAAACTTTGTCTAAAGTAAATATATTCTTAATTACTTCGAATGTACGTGTTCAACATTATTAAGTGTGTTCACGTACAGTTTGAATTTTGCATTTTATAATAAAGTTTATATGAAATACATTTTATTATTTATAGCTTAATAAGTGTGCTGAACAAGGTGTTCCTTAGGTTCAGTAAAAGCTTTCTGATAATCATGAATGGAATGTAATAATGCTCTCCCACTCTTCAGAGAAATACTCTAGTTTCATCCTAACAAACCTGGTAGATCAAATACATATTATATTATGTAACCCCTTCGTTGCTAACCACAAAAATAAATAAAGTTGTAAACAGAATGTCAGGTTTTTAATAAACTTTATCATCAAAACTTTTGTGGTTCTATAACTGTATTTGGTAACGTAAAAAGATCTTAGACTTAGCTCTGTGTAATGACTGTCCAGCATATCCAGAAATGATGGTCTCTTTCATTCAAAACACCTTCATGAAATGCTTTTTTAAAAAGCAATATTAAAGGGATATAAACCCCAATTTTTCTTTAATGATTCCGATAGAGCATGTAATTTTAAGTACCTGTCTAATTTACTCCTATTATACATTTTTCTTCGTTATTTAGTATCTTTACTTGAAAAGCAGGAATGTAAGCTTTGGAGTTGGCCTATTTTTGGTTCAGCATCTGGGAAGAGCTTGCTGATTGGTGGAAAATGTAGCCCCCAATCAGCAAGCACTACCCAGGGTGCTGAACAAAAATTGGGTCTGCTCCTAAGCTTACATTCCTGCTTTTTCAAATAAAGATAACAAGTGAACTGATAATTAATTATAATAGGAGTAAATTAAAAAGTTGTTTAAAATTGCATGCTCTATCTGAATCATGAAAGACAAAATTTAGGTTGTATATCTCTTTAAAGATTTTTTTTTATTATTTTGTTTTTATTTTCCATTTTTTTTAAATGTTACTAACAGAAACAAATAGTTCATAAAGGTTAAAAACCCTTATCTAAACAGCTTGGGGCCAGATAAGGTTTGGATTTTGGAATATTTTCATCTGTAAAATGGAACAGTTTGAAGAGGGGATGGGACCAAGTGTAAACAACGTCATGTTATTTAGGCAATATTACCATGTCATAATATATCTTATAAATGCATCTTAAAGGTAGTTGTATATAATTTGTAATACTCTTATATGTACAGTACCCTCAGAAAGATAGTATAGTACTGTAACCATAAAGGTAATATTTGTTTTTTTAAATACATATAAACTAATATTTGCATTTTAGAGCACAAAAACCGAACCATAGACACAGGCCGAGACACCTGTGTTACGGATGAGGAAAAATAGTCATTTTTGATAAAAAAAATTAACATTTTTTTTTTGGGGGGGGGGGGATTTTGGAATTCCAGATTTGGAGATTTGTAACTGTAGTATATGATTTTAAATAACACTCAGCCAGATTAGGAGTTTTGCGTTACTTGCAAGTTATTTCCACCGCTCACCTTTAATAGCGCTGCTATTACAGGTTTGCAAAAACCCGGGGTTTGCGGGCGATATGGCAGCGCTGAGCTCCATACCGCACACAAATACCAGCTCTGCTTTGAGCTGCTTTGACATGCTCGTGCACGATTTCCCCATAAACATCAAGGGGGAGAGCCGGCTAAAAAAAAGCCTAACACCTGCAATGACGGAGCGTAAAGCTCCGTAACGCAGCCCCATTGATGTCTATGAGGAAAGAAAATGTATGTTTATACCTAACACCCTAACATAAACCCTGAGTCTAAACACCTCTAATTTGCTTCCCCGACACCTACATTACACTTATTAACAACTAATCTGCCGCCCCCAACTTCACCGCCACCTACATAAATTAATTACCTCCTAATCTGCCGTCCCCAACGCTGCCGCCGCCACAATACTAAAGTTATTAACCCCTAAACCTCTGGCCTCCCACATCACTAACACTAAATAAATATAATAAACCCTAAACCTAACCCTAAGTCTAACCCTAACCCTAACACCCCTAACTTTAATATAATTAAAATAATTCTAAATAAAACCTACTATTAATAACTAAATAATTTCTATTTAAAAATAAATACTTACCTGTAAAATAAACCGTAAGATAGCTACAATATAACTAATAGTTACATTGTAGCTATCTTAGGTTTAATTTTTATTTCACAGTTAAGTTTGTATTTATTTTAACAAGGTAGACTAGTTAGTAAATAGTTATTAACTATTTACTAGCTACCTAGTTAAAATAAATTCAAATTTACCTGTTAATTAAAACCTAACCTGCCTCACTCTAACACCTAACATTACAATAAAATTAAATAAGTTAGATTAAAAAATACATTTATCTGAATTACAAAAAATAATAAACACTAAATTACACAAAATAAAAAAGAAATTATCAAAAATAAAAATGAATTACACCTAATCTAATAGCCTTATCAAAATAACCCCCCCCCCCCAAAAAAATAATAAAATCCCTAGCCTACACTAAACTGCCAATAGCCCTTAAAAGGGCATTTTGTGTGCATTGCTCCAAAGAAATCAGCTCTTTTATCTGTATAAAAAATACAAACAACCCCCCAACAGTAAAACCCACCACCCACACAACCAACCCCCCAAATAAAATCCTATCTAAATAAACCTAAGCTCCCCATTGCCCTGAAACGGGCATTTGGATGGGCATTGCCCTTAAAAGGGCATTTAGCTCTTTTACATTTTAAGGGTTATTGGCAGTTTAGTGTAGGCTAGGGGTTTTATTATTTTGGGGGGCTTTTTTATTTTGATAAGGCTATTAGATTAGGTGTAATTAGTTAAAATATTAGATTTTTTTTTTGTGTGTAACAGTGTTTTTTGTTTTTTGTAATTTAGTTAATTTTATTTCATTAATGTAAATTATTTAATTTTAGTGTAATGTTAGGTTTAAATGTAAGACAGGTTAGGTTTTATTTCACAGGTAAATTTTTATTTATTTTTACTAGGTAGTTAGTAAAAAGTTAATAACTATTTACTAACTAATCAATCTAGTTAAAATAAATACAAACTTACCTGTGAAATAAAAAAAAAACATAAGCTAGATACAATATAACTACTAGTTATATTGTAGCTAGCTTAGGTTTTATTTTACAGGTAAGTATTTATTTAGTTTAAAATAGGAATAATTTAGGTGTTAATTGTAATTTTTATTTGGAATTTTTTTTCATTAAGTTAAAGTTAGTGGGTGTTATGGTTAGAGTTACGTTAGGGTTAGGGTTAGACTTAGGGTTAGGTTTAGGGGTTAATAAGTAGAATAGTGGCGGCAACAATGGGGGCAGCAGATTAGGGGTTAATAACAGTAATGTAGGTTGCTGTGATGTTAGGGACAGCAGATTAGGGGTTAATAAGTGTATGTAGGATGCAACGACATTGGGGCAGCAGATTAGGGGTTAATAATATTTAACTAGTGTTTGCGATGCAGGAGTGTGGCAGTTTAGGGGTTAATATTTTTATTATAGTGACGGCAATGTCCAGAGCGGCAGATTAGGGGTTAATAATTTTGTTTTAGTATTTGCGATGCGGGAGGGACTCGGTTTAGGGGTTAATATGTAGTTTATGGGTGTTAGTGTACTTTGGAACACTTTAGTTATGAGTTTTATGGTACAGCTTTGTAAAGTAAAACTCATAACTACTGACTTTCAGTTTACGGTACAAATCTTGTAGTTATAGGCTGTACCACTCACTTTTTGGCCGGACAGGCAAACTCATAATACCGGTGCTATGGAAGTCCCATTGAAAAAGGACTTTTTGAAAAGTGTGGTGCTTACGTTGCGTGACGGCCAAAAAAGTGTGCTGTACACCTATACCTACAACACCTGTAATACCAGCAGTAGTGAAAAAGAGCCATAACGCTGCTTTTTCACTCATAACGCAAAACTCGTAATCTAGCTGACTGGTTGCACTTGCAGCTAGAATAATGAACACAAAGAGCTGTTTGAAACGCCTATACATTGCTACTAATTTCTACTCTCTACATTGATAGTCAGACCGAAACTGCAATCCTACTCTTGATGCTCACTGAGCGATTTGACCTTAACCGTCAGACCGAAGGAAAAAAAAAAAAACTGATGAGCAGATGTTCCTCAAGTAAATTAAAATCTGAAAAGGTTAGCAAGTGCAGGAAGGGGGGAAAGACTTACAGCTGTGCATTTCAATGTCTTCCCAGTCAAAGCATATGGTGGAACGTACTTTCCTTGCTTCTGTCTTCTAATGAACGCAGCGTTAGAGCTGTCAGACTCAGGCAAACCACTAGCACTTTTTCTGACAGGTATCTTATTAAAAACTATGGCAACAAACAAACAAACAAACAAAAAGATAGATAATTCATTAGCACTGTAGATTGTCAGTCTTTTCACTAGCCATGATATAGATTAAGGTGAGTTCTTCTTCATTTGTGAATAATGTTGTTGTTTTTTTTAATACCTGCTTTATCTTTATGCTTCCATGCAAACTTTAAAAGTGACAGGAGAATTAATGTTTCCAATGAAAATCATTATCATTTGCAGATAAATGCTTTCTTTTGACACTACTGTTCTCATGGGTTTGCTGTCAACATAGTAAATGTGTCTGCTCTTATAAAAATAGTATGGTATTTTGCATACTACTAATGCTTATTTTATAGAGATATGAGAGTTAAAATTGCAGGACAATTAAAAACAGTACAATTGCATAATTAAGAGGTTCATAATAAAAAAAACACTCATTTTAATGAACAGATTCCTTTATTTTTGACAAATTTCAAAAGCCTTCCATTTGCCTGTCCCCTGTATCACGTGACAGCCATCAGCCAATCACAGTTTCCTATAGGTATACATTGTGAATTCTTGCATATGCTCGGTAGGCGTTTGTGCTTCAGAAAGTGTACATATAAAAAGACTGCCCAATTTGAAAGTTTATATATACTGTATATTGCATGCTCCATCTAAATCATGACTGTTTAGTTTTGACTTTAGTGTCTCGTTAAAGGGGCGTTAAACAATAAATACAATTCATGAACCTTCCTCTAATTATGGGTGCCTTAAAGGGACTCTGACGCCAAATTTTTTCTTTCTTGACTCAGATAGGCCATGCAATTTTTTTTTTTTTTTAATAGTTTTTTATTGAGACAAACGAAATAATAAGACAGTACAATACAAGCCCACATGGGTATGCAATTAAAAGATACAAATTTAAAAGCAAACTATAAATCTTAAACAAAGATTATTATATTTCAGTTAGCGCATACATGATTTTGTATTTTCAGATGAGTATAGAGGTGGGATTTCACATAAGTGAATAAAGGGTCTCTTTTATATTGTATGAGGAGTATTATAAACATAGGTTATCGTAGCTATATGTCTATTTTGTAGAAAGATGGGCTAAGTAGACCACTCTTTGCAAACTTAAGTAGTTACAGTATAATAGTAGAGAGCTGAGATACTGTTTGGTTGTATATGAGATCTGTGGCCATGGGAGGATATATCTAATAAGTATACTATGAAAGAAATGAAAGATTACAGCGGGCAAGAGCTGCTTAAGTCAAAGGAAAGTGGGTAAAGGACCCATTATGGGGGGGGGGGCGAAGCTATAATGGGTTAATCCAGTCTCCTTTTATATATCATAACTTTCAGATGAAATGTGAGTCTAAACAATGCATACAAGCTAAGTCTTCAAACATATTATATACTGCTATTCTCTAGTGGGTGTTGTAATTGAGTGCTACGGCTTGTAGCATTAGGGGTGCTAATATTTAGAACTTTTCACGCACGCAAGCATAACAACCATTATAACTATTTTCATGTGATTCCAAGTACAAAATTACAATGTATTATCTAGTTTAAACCATCATTCACAGTTGTAAAAAACAGGGAATACATAAACAAACATTTGCCTGTGATAGGGAGAGCTGTGTCACAGGGTGTTAACTAAGCCAGTGCTTCAATATTAATGAGGCAGCTTACAGTATTGTTTTCCAATGGGTGTTATAGCTGACGGTCTTTTCTTATGATGCTAGGTGCGTGAACTTTTATACCCTTACACTCACACCAGTCTAATAAACATCTTAAACATTTGAGTGTGAATCTAGAAGTTCAGCTACACTAAGTGACCCGGCACAAATCTTCTAATAAAGATTAAAGGAAAGATTGTAGTACAAGGCTGCATACCAATAATTATATTATCGACTGTGTTGCCTGGGTGAGCTTTGGGAGTACCTACTTCTCAATTCTTATCCCCCACTAAAAGTGAGTGTGTACAAGTGGCATATACCCCATACTCTAGCAGAGATTTACCCAGGAGAGACTAGGTATATTCTAATATAACACGAAAAGTTATTGAACATGCATTAAACTTATTTATATTGCTAAAATATGCTTAGGATACCAGATAAAGGGTCTGATTTCCAGGGCAGTTCAAGGTATGCTATAAGTTATAATAATAGGATAAACCATAAACATGAATATCAAACAAATGTAAATCTATTCAACGAGAATATTAAAGCAGAGACCCATATGACTATAGGGGTAGTGATGAGTATTTGTTATTATGAGTAAGATGGAGGAGAGTCCCAAATATACCCAGGAGTTATCACCCCCTCCTTGCAGGATCTTCTGTGGCTTTAACCTACTCCAACTGTGTTCCTGAGTCCAAGGGGAACTTGAACATTGAGACTTCGTTGTTGTGTCTAGTCGCTGATAGAATGGCAAGTCCTCCAGTCTCCCAACCCGGCCCACTGCCCGGTCTAGAGGATCTAAGAATGCTGCCTGATATGCCGCCAAGGAAGCGCTGGAGACCGACACTTGAACCGTTGATAGTAGAAGTCTGTGTAATGCTCGTGTGCGTCTGGGGACTTCCTCTAAGGCTGCCAGCACTCAAAATACAGGCTGCTTCTCCAGGTGTGTAACTGGATTGTATAAACCCTCTTAGGTAGGTCCCACATAGCGGAGCACTAAATGCACACTGAGCTGGGGTATCATGAGGAGCTGGTATTGGTACAGGGAGTGTATCATCCTGTGCGGCAAGGACCTCACTGAGCGCCATCTTATCAGCCTCTGTGACTGTCGGCAGAGCTAGATCAGAGAGAGGGTCTAATGCTCGCCCCGGCTCATGATACCTTGAGAGTGATGCAAGCTTGCTAGAGGGTATGTCTATCACTTCTTGTAGCCTGGGCGTGGGCTTAGCACAAGACCTGCTATGTGGGAAAAAAGTCAGTGTCCACTGCTACACGCTCCAGCGATAATGTATAGATAGAAGTTAGGAGCATTAAATCCTCTCTCATGTCCTGATAGTGCTTCTCCAGGAGATGCTGAGTGCGCTGTTCCCATAAGCCTAAGGCCTCCATAACTGCTGTGTCGGTAGGAGTAGATAGATCCTGGAGAGCCCTCGTGGTGTAGCTTAGGAAGGTAGATCAGGGATATATACTGGAATTGACTTCTCTCTAGCCTCCTCAGCTGCCTAGCAGACAAAATAATTGTTCGGAGGTAGCAAAGGGAAAATTTAAGCCCCTTATGAATAAGTTAGGTCATATAATTATATCTGAAAGCTAGGAGCTTCATAAGAACATGTCTGGCTGTCTCCGTAGTTGGCTCCGCCCCCCAGGCCATGCAATTTTAAGCAACTTTCTACTTTACTTCTATAATCAATTTTTTTTCGTTCTCTTGCTTTCTTTATTTAAAAAAGAAGGCATCTGAGCTTTTTTTTTTTTTGGTTCAGACCATGGAAAGCACTTGTTTATTGGTGGATGAATTTATCCACCAGTCAGCAAAAATAACCCAGGTTGTTCACCAAAAATGGGACGGCATCTAAACTTACATTCTTGCATTTCAAATAAAGATACCAAGAGAACGAAAACAATTTGATAATTGCAGTAAATTAGAAAGTTGCTTAAAATTGCATGCTCTATCTGAATCCCAAAATAAAAAAATTGGGTTCAGTGTCCCTTTAATTTTGGAGCATTGCAGGTATCTAAAGAAGAGTTGCTGCACACGTGCAAACACATGACCCCTGGAATGCAGTCTCTTCAAAATGACGGCACTCATGACAAGATGGAGACGAGGAGTAACCTGAAATCTATGTTTATAAAATGTATTTAGTGTTTGTCACTTTAAACGTTAATGATTTTGTTAGAGTATAAAAGTTACTTCTGTTGTTAAATGTATTTCTCTTGATCTGCTTTGTTGAAACTTAACTTCTTTCTATGAGGGCAAACTGAGGTAGGTTCAGGGACATGAAAACCAAATGTTTTCCTTCATTATTCAAATAGAACATAACATTTCAAACATCTTTCCAATGTATTTCTCTAATCTAACTTGCTTTGTTCTTTTGATATTCTTTGCTGAAAAGCATACTTAGGAAGGCTCTGGAGCTGGGAGCTAGCAGCTAATTGGTGGCTGCACAGACATACTTGTTGTCATTGGCTCACCAATGTGTTCTGTTTGCTCCTGATATTACAATGCTGTTTCTTTAATTAAGGATTCCAAGAGAATGAAGCAAACTTGATAATTATAATATAAGTGAACTGGAAAGTTGTTTAACCCCTTAAGGACCAGGCACTTCAGATAAAAACTTCACCAAAAGAACAGAGATTTTTTAGCATTTTTGCCATCATAACATTTAAAAAGAAATAGAGCCTTTTTTAATATTTACCTATCAAAACTATCACCTAGATTACGAGTTTTGTGTTAGGAGGGGTGCTGTGCTTACGAGCAGTTTTCCCTCACTGCTCACTTGCAGACAGCGCTGGTATTACGGGTTTTTAGAAACCCGGCGTTAGCCGCAAAAGAGCGAAGAGCAAAATTTTGCTCCACATCTCACCTCAATACCAGCGCTGCTTACGTTAGCGGTGAGCTGGTAAAACGTGCTCGTGCACGATTTCCCCATAGGAATCAACGGGGAGAGCCGGCTGAAAAAAAGTCTAACACCTGCAAAAAAGCAGCGTAAAGCTCCTAACGCAGCCCCATTGATTCCTATGGGGAAAATAAATTTATGTCTACACCTAACACCCTAACATGAACCCCGAGTCTAAACACCCCTAATCTTACACTTATTTACCCCTAATCTGCTGCCCCCGACATCGCCGACACCTGCATAATGTTATTAACCCCTAATCTGCCGCTCCAGACACCGCCGCCACCTACATTATACTTATGAACCCCTAATCTGCCGCCCCCAATGTCGTAGCAACCTAACTACATTTATTAACCCCTAATCTGCCGCCCACAACGTCGCCAACACTATAATAAAGTTATTAACCCCTAAACCTTAGTCTAACCCTAACACCCCCTAACTTAAATATAATTTAAATAAATCTATAGAAAATTACTACAATTAACTAAATTATTCCTATTTAAAACTTAATACTTACCTATAAAATAAACCCTAAGATAGCTACAATATAACTAATAGTTACATTGTATCTAGCTTAGGGATTATTTTTATTTTACAGGCAACTTTGTATTTATTTTAACTAGGTAGAATAGTTATTAAATAGTTATTAACTATTTAATAACTACCTAGTTAAAATAAAGACAAATGTACCTGTAAAATATAACCTAACCTAAGTTACAATTACACCTAACACTACACTATAATTAAATTAATTCACTAAACTAAATACAATTAATTACAATTAAATAAAATTATCTAAAGTAGGAAAAAAACAAAACACTAAATTACAGAAAATAATAAACAAATTACAAAATTTTTAAACTAATTACACCTAGTCTAATCCCCCTAACAAAATAAAAAAGCCCCCCAAAATAAAAAAAAGCCCTACCCTACACTAAATTACAAATAGCCCTTAAAAGGGCCTTTTGCGGGGCATTGCCCCAAAGTAATCAGCTCTTTTACCTGAAAAAAAGACTTCCTGCCCCAACCCAGCTCTATATATTTGCATTCTCTGCTATTCTACTCAGTCCCTTCTGAGACTCCCTGCCCTCCTGTATTCTTCTGACTTCCTGCTCCAACCCTTCCCCCCTCCCAGCTCTATATATTTGCATTCTCTGCTATTCTGCTCAGTCCCTTCTGAGACTCCCTGCCCTCCTGTATTCTTCTGACTTCCTGCTCCAACCCTTCCCCCCTCCCAGCTCTATATATTTGCAGCCGCTGTGCGACTGTGCAGCGGACGCGCGCAGCGGGCGCAACAATGGTGCGCCGAAGGTGCACCAAAGGTAAGCCCGTCAGCACCTGTCCTCACCTGGACCGCACCCAGCGCCACGAACCATGACCTCCGCACCCGCCACCGCTATAACACCAGCACCCTTCTCTCTCTCAACATCGGTAAATCACCAGCATGCCACCTCGCATCCCCGATGAACACCAAAGGACCATTCACCTGCCGCAACTGCTCTTTCACCGCCCTCCCAACCACAAACCTACCAAACATCCCTCACTCAAATAGCCGGGAGAACCTCAACTGCATCCTCCTCAACACCCGCTCAATCCACAAACACACCATCGAAATCTGGAACCTGCTCGACTCCACCTCCCCAGACGTCTCCTTCCTCACCGAAACCTGGCTCAACCCCACATCAGTGCCGGACATCGCCAACGCCATCCCCGATGGCTATAAAATCACCCACAAAGACCGCAGCAACCGACCTGGAGGAGCCATTGCCATCATCCACAAACACTCCATCCAAGTCACAACCACCTCCGATGATCACTCACCAGACTGGGAACATCTACACTTCAAAATCAAGGTTAACCACAACACCACCCTCCATGGCACCCTCATCTACAGACCTCCAGGACCGCGTCCCGCCTTCTGTGACTCCATCACTGATAACCTTGCACCCCACGCCCTCGCTTCAAAGGACTACATCCTACTCGGTGACCTCAACTTCCATCTTGACAACCCCAATGACCACAACACCACCAACCTCCTGGAAAACTTTGGAACCATTGGACTGAAGCAACTTGTAAATGCCCCAACTCACATAGCCGGACACACCCTCAACCCAATCTTCTCCGCAGGCAACCACATCTCAGTCAACCACATAACCGAACTCCACTGGACTGACCATCACTGTATACACTTCTCCTTCAACAAACCCACCACGCACCTCCTGCATCACCACCCGCCCCGCAGAAACTGGAACAACATCACCCAAGAACAACTGCACTCCACCCTGATCAAGTCCCCCCCAGTAACCTCCACTGACGCGAACTCCTCCGCCCGCCACATACATCGCTGGATCACAGACTGCGCAAATAGCCTCGCCCCCCTCAAGAAACCGTCCTGCCGCCAGCCCACCAACAAGGCCAGCTGGTTCACCCCCACCCTCCAGGACTCCAAACGCCACTGCAGACGATTAGAGAGAATATGGAGATCCAGCAAGTCCCCCTCGGACAAATCTGCCTACAAAGAAGCTGTCACCACCCACCACCACCTCATCAAAACCACAAAGAAAACCGCTATCCTAGACAGAATCCACGCCAAAACCAACAACAGCAAAGAGCTGTTCACAGTCATCAAGGAATTCTCAAAACCCAACAGTGATACTAATGACATCCCACCCTCCCAGGACCTCTGCGACAACATCGCTACTTACTTCCACTGCAAGATCATCAACATCTACGACAGCCTTGAGCTCCAGAACTCACCACTCACCGCCGACCAACCGACCACCACCTCACCCAAACCCACCACCCGCCACCTTCTACGCACTACCTTGAGCCCCCTCACCACGGAGGACACACTCAGAATAATGAAATCTATCCACTCTGGAGCACCCTCAGACCCATGCCCGCACCACATATTCAACAAAGTGGGTTTTACCATCGCCCACGAACTCTGCCTCACCATAAACTGCTCCATCAAAACTGACACCTTCCCAGAAGACTGGAAGCATGCAGAGCTGAAACCCCTGCTGAAGAAACCCACAGCTGACCCCATAGATCCTAAAAACTACTGCCCCATCTCTCTTCTCCCCTTTACAGCCAAAGTAATCTAGAAGGCCATCAATGCACAACTTGTTGACCACATCGAGACCAACCACATCTTGGACCCCTCCCAATCCGGTTTCAGGAGCAATCACAGCAACGAGACTGCCCTCCTCGCTGCCCCAGATGACATCCGCACCCTGCTTGACCAAGGAGAGACTGCTTCGCTCATTCTTCTAGACCTCTCAGCCTCATTCGACACTGTAGCCCACAGCACCCTCCTGACATGCCTACAGGATGCTGGCATCCACAAAAAGGCCCTGGAATGGATCACCTCCTTCCTCAGCGGCAGAACCCAGAAAGTCAGACTCCCACCCTTCTCCTCCAATCCCACAGCAATCAGCTGTGGTGTACCCTAAGGCTCTTCTCTTAGCCCCACCCTCTTCAACATCTACATGGCTCCCCTCGCCGCCATTATCCGACAACACAACCTCCACATCGTCTCCTACGCCGACGATACACAGTTAATCATCTCACTCACCCGAGACCCCGCCACCGCCAAGAAAAATGTCCACGAAGGACTTACAGCAATCGCCACCTGGATGAACAACAACCGTCTCAAACTCAACACTGACAAGACCGAAATCCTCCTCCTCGGACCCACCAAATCTACATGGGATGACTCCTGCTGGCCCACAGCCCTCGGACACCCTCCAACTCCAACACACCACGCACAAAATCTAGGCGTCATCCTCAAATCCATGGACCGCCAAGTCAATGCCTCTTCGACTTGTTTTCACATACTCTACCTACTGCGAAAAATCTTCAAGTGGATCCCCACCGAAACTAGAAAATCTGTCACCCATGCCCTCTTCAGTAGTCGACTAGACTACGGCAATGCACTCTACGCCGGGTCCACCATCAAGCTCCAGAAATGACTACAACGCATCCAGAACACCTCGGCCAGACTCATCCTCGACATCCCTCGCCAAAACCACATCACCGAACACCTAAGGAACATACACTGGCTCCCCGTCAACAAGAGAATCACCTTCAAGCTCCTAACCCATGCATTCAAGGCCCTCCACAACATCGGTCCTGAATACATCAACCTCCGTGTCAATTTCTACACCCCCTCCAGACAACTCTGCTCCGCCGATCAAGCACTCGCAGTCATCCCCGCATCAAGAAAACAACAGCTGGAGGAAAATCCTTCTCCTATATGGCAGCAAGGTCATGGAACTCCCTCCCGCTGCACCTCAGACAATCCACCTCCCTTACAAACTTCAGGAAGGACCTCAAGACCTGGCTCTTTGAATGAATTGTCTTCCCTTAGCCCCCCTCTCCCCCTCTCCCCCTCAAGGGTGATTAGTTTGCGCTTTACCAGTACCCAATAGATAGATGGATAGACAAATACCACCCCCCAACATTAAAACCCACCACACACACAATCAACCCTACTCTAAAACCCACCTAACCCCCCACTTAAAAAAACCTAACACTAACCCCTTGAAGATCACCTTACCGGGAGACATCTTCACCCAACCGGGCAGAAGTGGTCCTCATGACGGGCAGAAGTCTTCATCCAAGCCGGGCAGAAGAGGTTCTCCAGACGGGCAGAAGTCTTCATCCAGATGGCATCTTCTATCTTCATCCATCCAGCGCGGAGCGGGTCCATCTTCAAGACATCCGACGCGGAGCATCCTTTTCTTTCTTCATCCGGCGACTGAATGAAGGTTCCTTTAAATGACGTCATCCAAGATGGAGTCCCTTCAATTCCGATTGGCTGATAGAATTCTATCAGCCAATCCAAATTAAGGTAGAAAAAATCCTATTGGCTGATGCAATCAACCAATAGGATTTAAATTCAATCCTATTGGCTGATCCAATCAGCCAATAGGATTGAGTTGCTATTCTATTGGCTGTTCCAATCAGCCAATAGAATGCCAGTTCAATCCTATTGGCTGATTGCATCAGCCAATAGGATTTTTTCTACCTTAATTCCGATTGGCTGATAGAATTCTATCAGCCAATAGGAATTGAAGGGGCACCATCTTGGATGATGTCAATTAAAGGAACCTTCATTCAGTCATCGGACAAAGAAAGAAGAGGATGCTCCGCGTCTATACTTGTCAGGGCCAATATGGTGGGCATAACCATTATCATAAGTCACCTTTGAGCTCACACATACACACTACATCAGTCACATTATTCACATTCTCACTCTCAACAACTCCATTAGCAATACTAATTACCAGCTGTATTGCTGTTAACATACAAGAATTTACAAACAGGTGCATATGGAGTAATTGTGTTTGGGGAAGAGGGAGGGGTATCTTAATTAACCAATGATATGGGTTTTAAATGTATATAGCAGGTGTATTAATGTTACATTTTTATTGTTTAGTCTGAGGAAACAGCCATAGAGGGGCTTAGAAACGCGTCACTTTTTTTAAAAATAAATATAAACTTTTTTGATACAGGTGTGCTGCTTTCTTTAAGTCTGACCAGTAATTGTGTACTCTGTATACCCCGACTGTACTAGGCTATGGATTTTGTCTTATGCCACTCACAGGAATAGGAATTCTGTTTGCTGCCTGCTGGTTTCCATCTGAGTGTCTCTCTCTTGAGCATACAGTGAGCTGGACCACTGCTAATTGATTCAGCCTGCGTGATTTGCACATTTTGTTGCTCTATCTTTGTGATAATTATTTTACTTCACATTGTCTTACTATTTGTGCAGACGTTACTAGGCCATATTGGTGCCTCTGTGTCTTCTTCCTCCTAAAAGTATGTAAGGAGGACCAAGTAACTGCCTTACAAATCTGCTCCACAGAGGCCTTGTTGTTAAAGGCCCAAGAAGAAGCCACAGCTCTAGTTGAGTGAGCCATAATCCTCTGAGTTGAGTGAGCCATAATCCTCTGAGGAGGCTTATGTCCTGCTGTCTCATAGGCCAAACGGATAATGCTCCTCAACCAAAAGGACAGAGAAGTGGAAGAGGCCCTCTGCCCCCTACACTTCCCTGAATACACCACAAATAAAGACAAAGTCTGTCTGAAATCTTTAATGGCCTGAAGATAAAACTTCAAGGCTCGAACCACATTTAAGTTATGCAGTAACCTTTCCTTAGACGAAGAAGGGTTAGGACACAAAGAAGGAAATACTATCTCCTGATTGATGTTAAAATCTGAAGAAATCCCAACCCAGTGCGAAGCACAGCCTTATCAGCATGAAAAATGATGTAAGGGGGCTCTGATTGCAAGGCCGCCAACTCAGAGACTCTGCGAGCCGAAGCAAAAGCCAGAAGAAATATAACCTTCCAGTAAAGAAACTTAATGTCAATTGCATGCATAGGCTCAAATGGAGCCCTCTGTAACACCGTAAAAAACAAATTTAAACTCCAAGGAGGAGCCGCATTTCTAAATACAGGTCTGATCCTAGACAGAGCCTGAACAAAGGACTGAATATCAGGAAGCTCCGGTAACTCATTGTGTAACAGCACTGACAACGCCGAAATCTGTCCCTTTAAAGAACTGGCAGCAAGACCCTTATCCAGGCCATCCTGGAGAAAGGCCAGAATCCTTGATACCCTAACCTTGTGCCAGGGATATCCATGATCCTCACACTAGGATAAGTAGGTCATCCACACCTTATTATAGATGCGACGAGTGACCGGCTTTCTGGCCTGGATCAGAGTATCAATTACTCTCTCAGAAAAACCTCTCTTGGCTAAGACTAGGCATTCAATCTCCACACAGTCAGCCTCAGAGAATCAAGATGTTGATGTAGAAAGGGACCCTGAACCAGCAGATCTCTGAGACTGGGCAACCTCCATGGAGGAGACTATGACATCCCCACCAGATCCGCAAACCACGTCCTCCACGGCCACAACAGAGCAATCAGAATGATCAAAGTTTGCTACTGTTTGATGCTGGCCACCATTAGTGGAAGAAGTGGCAAAAGTGGAAAAATGTAAATTAGATTGAACTCCCACGGCACCGCTAAGGCATCTATCAGCTCTGTCGGTGGGTTCCTGCACCACGACCCGTATCTGGGTAGGCTGAAGTTGAGTCTGGATGCCATGAGGTCTATTTCTAGCGCCCCCCATCTGTTGCAGATCTCTGCAAACACCTTGGGATGGAGAGACCATTCCCTCGGATTAAACAATTGTCTGCGAGAAAGTCTGCTTCCCAGTTGTCCATACCTGGAATGTGGATCATTCAGAACAAACAATTGAGAGTCTCTGCCCATTCCAGAATCCGAGATACTTCCCTCATGGCTAGGGAGCTTCTCGTTCCCCCCTGATGGTTTATGTAAGCCCCCGAGGGTAATGTTTTCTGACTGGAATCTGATGAATCCAGATGACTTCAGGTGGGGCCAAGCCCTCAGAGCGTTGAATATCGCCTGAAGTTCCAGAATATTTATGGGTAGAGTTGACTCCTCTCAAGTCCACTTGCCCTATGCCCTTCTGGCACCCCAAACAGCTTTCCATCCTGACAGACTTGCCCCTGTCATCACAATCTCCCAGGATGGCCTCAAGAAGGATGTCCCCTGGGCCACCTGTCCCAGGCGGATCCACCAAGAGAGGAACTCCCTCACTCGGTTGTCCAGAAAGATCTGTTAGGATAGATCTAAGTGATAGCTGTTCCATTGTCTCAACATTCATAACTGAAGAGGTCTGAGATGGAACCTGGCAAAAGGAATGACATCTATGCTGGATACCATGAGCCCAATCCCCTCTATACACCTGGCCACAGATTCATGCCGACTTTGTCTGGGCAGGCTTCTTGCTCTGCTTGGTCTTGTTCCAAGACTTAGCTGGCTTCCAAGATCCCTTGGACTGCTCGGTGTTTGCAGCAGGCTGCTGGCATTGAGACTTGTCCGAATGAAAGGGATGAAAAGTGGAGCCCTTAGGTTTATTCTTCTTATCCTGCGGAAGGAAAGCACACTTGCCTCCTGTGACTGTAGATATGATAAAGTTTAGGCCTGGACCAAAAAGGACTTTCCCCTGAAATGGAAGGGATAGTAATCTAGACTTGGAAGTCATGTCAGCAGACCATGACTTTAACCACAGAGCCCTACGGGCTAAAACAGAGAAACCTGATGTCTTAGCATTCAGGCGAATAATCTGCATGTTTGCATCACAGATAATGGAATCTGCAACCCTTAAAGCCTTAATTTTTTCCTGTATCTCCTCGAGGGGAGTCTCCACCTCGACCATGGCTGACAGTGCATCACACCAATAGGTAGATGTTCCAGCCACCGCTGCGATCACCGTTGCCAGTTTGAACACAAACCCTGCGAGTTGGAACATCTTTCTCAACATGGATTCCAACTTTTTATCCATGGGCTGATTGAACGACAAACTATCCTCGAGGGGAATAGTCGTGCGCTTAGCGAGCGTAGAGATCGCTCTATCCACATTAAGAATAGCCCTTAATAGCTCAAGCTGAGAGTCTGGGATGGGGAAAAGCTTTCTAAAAGAGGTAGAAGGAGAAAAGGACGAACCCAGTTTCTCCCACTCATTCTTAATAATCGTAGCCATCATTACTGTGACTGCGAAGGTCTGAGGCACCACCCTGTCCTCGTAAACCCTATCTAGTTTAGGAATCAAAGGTTTTTCCGGAAGTTTCGGTTCCGGAACCTTCAACATAGCAAGCACTTCTTTCATTAAAAAGCGCAAATTCTCCATATTAAATTTAAAATCTGGCTCCTCCATAGCCGGAGGTCTAGAAGATGCTGATTCTGTCACAGAGAGAGTGCCCTCCGACAAGTCGTAGGCTTCCTACTCTTAGGATAATCTCTCAGAGACATCTAACAGAGTAGATGACCCCTGGGACGGAGAGCTATGTCTTTCCCTTCGCTTGCGCTTCACAGGTCATGGTAGGGCATGGAAGGCCGCAGAAACCGCCTCTTGCAACTGGGCAGCGAAATCTGGCGGCCACGAGGCCCCGTCCATGGGAGGATTAGTAGGGCCTTGGGGAGCTACATGTGTAATCGGCAATGAATGTAGGACGGAGAACCCTCAGAGGTAGATGACTCAGTAGAACAAAAAATCTTATTCTTCTAAAATATTGTAATCTTATCAAAGAATGTGGAACACAGTTGAGCAGGCGGTTCAACCTGTACCTCCTCACAATAAACACAGGTATTAGATTAACTTAAAGAGAGATTATCCTCTAACATATCAGAGTCCTCTATAGCTTGCTCCTTTAATACAGACTGAGATAGATTAAATGGCACCTTTATACACCAATGGCCGGGACACCCCACCACCTCCTATGACCTGGACCACAGAGAAACTGTTACGTCTCCCGCAAATGCCAATCAGGAAGGAGGAAGTTGAAGAGGCCACACCCAATCACATGGAGTGCCATGCAGGACCACCCCTGCACTATAGAGAAAGCGCGCCAAGAAAGGCCTGCCGATCTACACCTGAGTGTTCACACGTTGCTACTAGAGCCTCATCTCACACATGACATAGCGTTAACCCAATAAAGATATTATGCATAAATCCCCCCCCCCCCTGTTCAATAATCCCCCTTCCAGGGATATTAACCCTTGATAAAAGGAGACACACTGTGACCCTATCTTCTTGCATTATCATATGTGTATAAATGAAACGATCTTACCAGAATCTATGCAGTGGAACAGGAACACGGCCCTTCAAGGTTAGTAGCATTGCTCCTGACATGGAATTGAGAGAATATAGGCAGGCATCGAAACTTGTCAATGCTGATTGCCCAGGAGCTGTTAATATGAGTCGGGTTTGTTTCGCAGAGAAGAAACTCCATGCATCTCTGGACTCTAACTTTCATCCATAGGCCTCTATTTATCCACCTGTCAACTTACCTGCGTTCGCTGGCACCAATACGCTCGCCTAAGATCGCCTAACAT
The DNA here is from genome assembly GCF_027579735.1 of Bombina bombina. Classification (NCBI taxonomy): domain Eukaryota; kingdom Metazoa; phylum Chordata; class Amphibia; order Anura; family Bombinatoridae; genus Bombina; species Bombina bombina. The sequence goes on from NC_069503.1 coordinate 1,123,557,601, forward strand.
CGCTGCCGCTGACCTGTATATGTTCTCCATAATTATCAAAAAAGCTGTCAAAAACCCGCGCACCAAATATGGAGCGATGAGCAGTGGACTGTTGTTAACTAACAGTCATCGATCTCGCTGCTCTTCGGCTTTTTTACAGCTTTCTTGGTACCCTGTCACTAAGCATTCACACTATACTATACTGTTTTATCCCCTATACCGCCGCTCATGGACCCCGCCGCGACTAAATAAATTGTTTAACCCCTAAATCGCCGCTCCCGGAGCCTACCACAATTCTAATATATGTATTAACCCCTAAACTGTCACTCCCGGACCCCGACGCAACTCTAAAAAATTTATTAACCCCTAAACCGCCGCTCCCGGAGCCCACCCCCACCTACATTATACTTATTAACCCCTATTCTACCGCCCCCTACACCGCCGCCTCCTACATTATATTTATTAACCCCTAATCTGCCCCCCTACACCGCCGCCAACTACATTATATGTATTAACCCCTAATCTGCCCCCCTAAACCACCGCCATCTACATTATATTTATTAACCCCTAATCTGCCCCCCCTACACTGCCGCCACCTACCTACACTTATTAACTCCTAATGTGTCGTCCCCAACGTCGCCGACACTATATTGAATTTATTAACCACTAAACCTAAGTCTAACCCTAACCATAACACCCCCTAACTTAAATATACTTTAAATAAATCTAAATAAATATTCCTAGCATTAAATAAATTATTCCTATTTAAAACTAAATACTTACCTGTAAAATAAACCCTAAGATAGCTACAATATAACTAATAGTTACATTGTAGCTAGCTTAGGGTTTATTTTTATTTTGCAGGCAACTTTGTATTTATTTTAACTAGGTAGAATAGTTACTAAATAGCTATTAACTATTTAATAACTTCCTAGTTAAAATAAAGACAAATATACCTGTAAAATAAAACCTAACCTACGCTACAATTACACCTAACACTACACTATAATTAAATTAATTCCCTAAACTAAATACAATTAAATACAATTACAAATAATTATCTAAAGTACTAAAAAAAAAACCCCACTAAATTACAGAAAATAATAAAATAATTACAAGTTTTTTAAACTAATTACACCTACTCTAATCCCCCTATAAAATAAAAAAGCCCCCCAAAATAATAAAAAAAGCCCTACCCTATACTAAATTACAAATAGCCCTTAAAAGGGCTTTTTGCGGGATATTGCCCCAAAGTAATCATTTCTTTTACCTGAAAAAAAAGTACAATACCCCCCCAACATTAAGACCCACCACCCACACACCCAACCCTACTCTAAAACCCACCCAATCCCCCCTTAAAAAACTTAACACTTACCCCTTGAAGATCACCCTACCTTGAGATGTCTTCACCCAACCGGGCCAAAGTCCTCCACGAAGCCGGAAGAAGTGGTCCTCCAAATGGGCAGAAGTAGTCCTCCAGACGGGCAGAAGACTTCATCCAGGGGACATCTTCTATCTTCATCCATCCGGCGCGGAGCGGCTCCATTTTCAAGACATCAGGCGCAGAGCATCCTCTTCTTTTGACGTCTCCTTGCTGAATGAATGTTCCTTTAAATGACGTCATCCAAGATGGTGTCCCTTGAATTCCGATTAGCTGATAGAATTCTATCAGCCAATCGGAATTAAGGTAGGAAAAATCATTTTGGCTGATTGGATCAGCCAATAGGATTGAGCTTCAATCCTATTGGCTGATTGGATCAGCCAAAATGATTGAGCTTGCATTCTATTGGCTGTTCCAATCAACCAATAGAATGTGAGCTCAATCCTACTGGCTGATTGACTCGGGGTATATGTCAGGGTGTTAGGTGTAAACGTTACCATTGGAATGAATGCGATATCGGGCAGCAGCGAACATGAGTTTTCGCTGCTTTCAGACTCCCACTGATTCCTATGGCATCCACCACCTCCAGGGCGGCGGATAGAAAACCAGGTACGCTGGGCCGGAATAGTGCCGAGTGTACCTGGTAGACTTTCGATAACTTCCAAAAGTAGTCAGATTGTGCCGAACTTGCATTCGGAACATCTGTAATGACGTAAGCATCGATGTGTGTTGGACTGAGTCTGGTGGATCGTATGTTACGTCACAAAATTCTACTTTTGCCGGTCTGTAGGGTTTGATAACTAAGGCAAATCAGGCTTGCCACAAATACGCTGCAGAATTCCAGCATATTTGCGGTTGACAGCTTGATAAATAGAGGCCATGGTCTCACTGAGAGGCTGACAGGATTACTTAAAACTCCAGTCCCACTTTGAAGAGTACTACCCTCCAAATCTTCTGCACTTCTCAGCCAACCTCTTGTGACAAAAGGCAAAGAATGACTTGGGAAGATGAGGGAAGTGGGGGAGGTATTTAAGCCTTTGGCTGGGGTGTCTTTGCCTCCTCCTGGTGGCCAGGTTCTAATTTCCCACAAGTAATGAATTAAGCAGTGGACTCACCTCCCATTAAGATGGAAATAGTATTTCTAGACTAATGCTGTGTTTTATAAAGGTGACATTCAAATTCGAAAGTGACATATGAAAACTGTAAATAACATTCGATATTAGAATTTTTAAGAATATTCGTTCTTATCAACATTGTATTATGTAAATGGAATTTCTACAATAACATTCGTTCTAACATTTGAATTTGAATATAAACACATTCGCCCATCCCTAGTGGTGGAAACATCCTTTACTTTGTTGATTCTGTCCAACTTTCTTAAATTAAGTAATTTACCTGTTGTTTCAACTACACCTTTTAGTCTCTCATGTTTTGACCATACAATATATTAATATTACCCTTCAACTTTTTTCCTTTCTTATATGCCATGTGCACACTCATTCAAACAATGCTCTTGCTCAAAGAGAATATATTGATGAGTCAATTTTTTGTCATTGTTGGTGAATACATGTCTCAGGCTACCAGATTACGAGTGGCACGCTTACAGTTCTGCACGAGCGAAAAAAGGTTTATTGCATCTGTTGAACCCTGTCACCCCAGGAGCTGCAGAGTGATTGGTTAATATATGCAGTAGATGTTTATATCTGTTCGTAACTGATCAGCTTTCTAACAAAATGAACGGTTTTAAATGCATTAAAAACATTTACTTTGTATGTAATATTCTGCAATGCAGCACATAATTTCTGATCTAAAGTATAAAACAAGGCCTTAGTGTTGAAGCAATTGAAAGTGTAAAAAGCAGACTAAAAAATATCTCCTGAACATCACTATGTAAAAAAGGAAGATATTTTATCTCAAAATATACTCAGTAGCTTCATCCCACTGTAAAGGGACTTTAGGCAGCCAATCAAGATGCTAGTCCCGGGACTTACAAGGGAACGTACATATGGCACGTGCAGCACAGTTATGTAATGTCCTTTGTCAGTTTAAGTTTTAAAAAACATTAAAATTAATTTACGGCCAGATTACGAGTTTTGCGTTATGAGCGGCTTGGTAATAACTTGCAAGTTATATCCACCGCTCACCTTTATACCTAACACCCTAACATGAACCTCGAGTCTAAACACCCCTAATCTGCCACCCCCAACATCGCCGCCACCTACATTACACTTATTAACCCCTAATCTGCCGCCCCCGACATCGCAGCCACCTACATTACACTTATAAATCCCTAATCTATCGCCCCGACATCGCTGCCACCTACATTACACTTATTAACCCCTAATCTGCCACTCCAATGTCGCCGCCACCTACCTACACTTATTAACCCCTAATCTGCCACCCCCAATGTTGCCGCCACCTACATAAATTTATTAACCCCTAATCTGCTGCCCCAATGTTGTCGCTACCTACAATACACTTATTAACCCCTAATCTGCCGCCCCCAATGTCGCCCCAACCTACATACATTTATTAACCCCTAATCTGCCAATGTCGCCGCCACCACTATACTAAAGTTATTAACCCCTAAACCTCTGGCCTCCCACATCACTAACACTAAATAAATATATTAACCCCTAAACCTAACCCTAAGTCTAACCCTAACCCTAACTTTAATATAATTAAAATAAATCTAAATAAAACTTACTATCATTACCTAACTAATTCCTATTTAAAATTAAATACTTACCTATAAAATAAACTGTAAGCTAGCTACAATATAACTAATAGTTACATTTTTACATTTACATAGTTATTTTTATTTCACAGCTAAGTTTGTATTTATTTTAACTAGGTAGAATAGTTAGTAAATAGTTATTAACTATTTACTGACTACCTAGTTAAAATAAATATAAATTTACCTGTAAAATAAAAACTAACCTGTCTTACACTAACACCTAACATTACACTACAATTAAATGAATTACATTTAGTAAATACAATTAACTAATTTACAACATTTAAACTAATTACACCTAATCTAATAGCCCTATCAAAATAAAAAAGCCCCCCCCAAAATAAAAAACCCTAGCCTAAACTAAACTGCCAATAGCCCTTAAAAGGGCCTTTTGCGGGGTATTGCCCCAAAGAAATTAGCTCTTTTACCTGTAAGAAAAAATACAAACATCCCCCCAACAGTAAAACCCACCACTCACACAACCAAACTCCCCAAATAAAATCCTATCTAAAAAAACCTAAGCTCCCCATTGCCCTGAAAAGGGCATTTGGATGGGCATTGCCCTTAAAATGGCATTTAGCTCTTTTTCTTTGCCCAAACCCCTAATCTAAAAATAAAACCCACCCAATAAACCCTTTAAAAAACTAACACTAACCCCCAAAGATCCACTTACAGTTTTTGAAGACCGGACATCCATCTTCATCAAGCCTGGAGAAGTCTTCATCCAAGCGGGCAGAAGTCCTCAACGAAGCCGGGAGAAGTCTTCATCCAAGCGGCAAGAAGTCATCCTCCAGGCAGGCAGAAGTCTTCATCCAGATGGCATCTTCTATCTTCATCGGAGCGGCTCCATCTTCAAGACATCAGGCGTGGAGCATCCTCTTCATACGGTTCCAGCCGTACACTGAAGGTTCCTTTAAATGACGTCATCCAAGATGGTGTCCCTTGAATTCCAATTGGCTGATAGAATTCTATCAGCCAATCGGAATTAAAGGTGAAAAAATCGTATTGGCTGATGCAATCAGCCAATAGGATTGAGCTTCAATCCTATTGGCTGATCCAATCAGCCAATAGGATTGAGCTCACATTCTATTGGCTGTTTTCATCAGTCAGTAGAATGTGAGCTAAATGCTATTGGCTGATTGCATCAGCCAATAGGATTTTTTCACCTTTAATTTTAAATTATACAATACATTTTCTTATTTTTATCTGTGAATAGTGCTGTAGTGAAATTATTGCCATCTCACTTTGCTCACCTTCTGATCTCTGGATATCACCTTGTTTATGCACTACAATATAGTGCTCAATAAAATAAGCATTTTAAAAGTGTTCTGACCGTTCACTGTAAAAAAACACAGTAGAATTATGTATAAAAAATTGTGTTAAACGTTCACATAAAAATTTGTATTAAAAGCCTGCAGCAAAATAAGTATTTACAATTCTTTCTTAGCTTTCTCAATTTTTTTTTTTATCTAAAATAAATATTCAATTACAGAATATTTTCCGAAAACAAAGTATAAAACATAATTGATTAGTCAAAATTAATTTTATTTGTAATGTAAAATTAGTCTGGCAAATTTGCTGAGTAGGCTGTACAGGTTCATTCTTTATCTCCTCACAGTTGTCTTCATAATCTTCTATTATAGTTCAAGTCTGCCCTAGAGCAGCAATGCACTACTGGGATTTAGTTCAGCACATTTGGTAACCCAATAACAAGAGGCATATGTGTGTAGACACAAATTACTGGCTACTCCCAATAGTGCATTTCTGCTGCTGAGCATATGTACATATATCTTTCAACAAAGGATACTAATGTAAATGTAATAACGGCACCAATTTAAAAGTGTCTTAAAACTTCATGCTCTATTTAAATCAGGAAAGTCTAGTTTTGATTTTAATTTCCCTTTAAGAAATTAATGCCACAAGCCCGAACAGTTTTTAGTAGGCACTCACAATTTGCAATCACTTTGTTTCAGCCTTATCAGTAATAAACTCAGGGGCACAATGATCAAATATTCTCTAGCAGGGAAAGGAATTATAGTCTTGACTTCATAAGTACTGAACTCACTAAACAATCTAAGAAAAAGGGCAGAGCCTGGAAGTCCCAGAGAGATGACAAAAGATGTCTCACAAAGGAATTAGAAAGTAACAAAGCTCCCTGTTAAAGTTACACAGAAACTTTCATAGCATAATCAAAATATGTAAAATCCCAATACTAAATACACTGCTGCATACAAAATCTAAATGCATTTAAATACAACATAGAAAGTGCAAAGCTTAAATCTAATCAATCTTAAAGGACCTAATCTGAAGTCTAAAGTAATATAAAATACAATACGCACACGGCTAGATTTAGAGTTTTGCATTAGAAGGGGTGCGTTAGCTATGCGTGTATTTTTTCCCCCACACCTTTTAAATGCCGCTGGTATTTAGAGTTCACAGAAGGGCTGCGTTAGGCTCCAAAAAGGGAGCGTAGAGCATAATTTACCATCACTGCAACTCTCAATACCAGCGGTACTTACGGACGCGGCCAGCTTCAAAAACGTACACGATTCCCCCATAGGAAACAATGGGGCAGTTTGAGCTGAAAAAAAACCTAACATCTGCAAAAAAGCAGCGTTCAGCTCCTAATGCAGCCCCATTGTTTCCTATGGGGAAACACTTCCTAAGTCTGCACCTAACACCCTAACATGAACCCCGAGTCTAAACATCCCTAACCTTACACTTATTAACCCCTAATCTGCCGTCCCCACTATCACTGACACGTGCATTACACTTTTAACCCCTAATCTGCCGCTCCGTACACCGCCGCAACCTACGTTATCCCTATGTACCCCTAATCTGCTGCCCCTAACACTGTCGACCCCTATATTATAATTATTAACCCCTAATCTGCCCCCCAATGTCGCCACCACCTACTTACAATTATTAACCCCTAATCTGCCGACCGGACCTCGCCGCTACTCTAATAAATGGATTAACCCCTAAAGCTAAATCTAACCCTAACACTAACACCCCCCTAAGTTAAATATAATTTTTATCTAACGAAATAAATTAACTCTTATTAAATAAATTAATCCTATTTAAATCTAAATACTTACCTGTAAAATAAACCCTAATATAGCTACAATATAACGAATAATTATATTGTAGCTATTTTAGGATTAATATTTATATTACAGGCAACTTTATATTTATTTTAACTAGGTACAATAGCTATTAAATAGTTAATAACTATTTAATAGCTACCTAGTTAAAATAATTACAAAATTACCTGTAAAATAAATCCTAACCTAAGTTACAATTAAACCTAACACTACACTATCAATAAATTAATTAAATAAAATACCTACAATTATCTACAATTAAACTTAACACTACACTATCAATACATTAATTAAATAAAATACCTACAAATAAATACAATTAAATAAACTAACTAAAGTACAAAAAATAAAAAAAGAACTAAGTTACAAAAAATAAAAAAAGAATATACAAACATTATAAAAATATTACAACAATTTTAAGCTAATTACACCTACTCTAAGCCCTCTAATAAAATAACAAAGCCCCCCAAAATAAAAAAATGCCCTACCCTATTCTAAAATAAAAAGTAAACAGCTCTTTTGCCTTACCAGCCCTTAAAAGGGCTTTTTGCGGGGCATGCCCCAAAGCAAACAGCTCTTTTGCCTGTAAAAAAACATACAATACCCCCCCAACATTACAACCCACCACCCACATACCCCTAATCTAATCCAAACCCCCCTTAAATAAACCTAACACTAAGCCCCTGAAGATCTTCCTACCTTGTTTTCACCACGCCGGGTATCACCGATCCGTCCAGAGGAGGCTCCGAAGTCTTCATCCAAGCCCAAGCGGGGGCTGAAGATGTCCATCATCGGGCTGAAGAGATCCATCATCCGGCTGAAGTCTTGATCCAAGCGCGGGCTGGAGAGGTCCATCATCCGGCTGAAGTCTTGATCCAAGCGCAGGCTGAAGAGGTCTATCATCCGGCTGAAGTCTTCTATCAAGCGACATCTTCAATCTTCTTTCTTCCGGATCCATCTTCATCCCGCCGACGCGGAATATCCATCCTGGCCGACGACTTCCCGATGAATGATGGTTCCTTTAAGGGACGTCATCCAAGAAGGCGTCCCTCGAATTCTGATTGGCTGATTCTATCAGCCAATAGGAATTAAGGTAGGAAAATTCTGATTGGCTGATGGATCTCATCAGCCTGCACTTGGATCAAGGCTTCAGCCGGATGATAGACCTCTTCAGCCCACGCTTGGATCAAGACTTCAGCCGGATGATGGACCTCTTCAGCAGGATGATGGACATCTTCAGCCCCCGCTTGGGCTTAGATGAAGATTTCGGAGCCTCCTCTGGACGGATCGGTGATACCCGGCGTGGTGAAGACAAGGTAGGAAGATCTTCAGGGGCTTAGTGTTAGGTTTATTTAAGGGGGGTTTGGGTTAGATTAGGGGTATGTGGGTGGTGGGTTGTAATGTTGGGGGGGGGGTATTGTATGTTTTTTTTTTTACAGGCAAAAGAGCTGTTTTCTTTGGGGCATGCCCAGCAAAAGGCCCTTTTAAGGGCTGGTAAGGCAAAAGAGCTGTTTACTTTTTATTTTAGAATAGGGTAGGGCATTTTTTTATTTTGGGGGGCTTTGTTATTTTATTAGAATAGGTGTAATTAGCTTAAAATTGTTGTAATATTTTTATAATATTTGTAAATTATTTTATTTTTTTGTAACTTAGTTCTTTTTTTATTTTTTGTACTTTAGTTAGTTTATTTAATTGTATTTATTTGTAGGTATTTTATTTAATTAATTTATTGATAGTGTAGTGTTAGGTTTAATTGTAGATAATTGTAGGTATTTTATTTAATTAATTTATTGATAGTGTAGTGTTAGGTTTAATTGTAACTTAGGTTAGGATTTATTTTACAGGTAATTTTGTAATTATTTTAACTAGGTAGCTATTAAATAGTTATTAACTATTTAATAGCTATTGTACCTAGTTAAAACAAATACAAAGTTGCCTGCAAAATAAATATAAATCCTAAAATAGCTACAATATAATTATTCATTATATTGTAGCTATATTAGGGTTTATTTTACAGGTAAGTATTTAGATTTAAATAGGATTAATTTATTTAATAAGAGTTAATTTATTTCATTAGATAAAAATTATATTTAACTTAGGGGGGTGTTAGTGTTAGGGTTAGACATAGCTTTAGGGGTTAATCCATTTATTAGAGTAGCGGCGAGGTCCGGTTGGCAGATTTGGGGTTAATAATTGAAGTTAGGTGTCGGCGATGTTAGGGAGGGCAGATTAGGGGTTAATACTATTTATTATAGGGTTTTTGAGTCGGGAGTGGGGCGGTTTAGGGGTTAATACATTTATTATAGTGGCGGCGAGGTCTGGTCGTAAGATTAGGGGTTAATAATTGTAGGTAAGGTAGCGGCGACATTGGGGGGGCAGATTAGGGGTTAATAAATATTAGGTAGGTGTCGGCGGTGTTAGGGGCAGCAGATTAGGGGTACATAGGGATAACGTAGGTTGCGGCGGTGTGCGGTCGGCAGATTAGGGGTTAATTTTTTTTATTAGGGTGGTGGTGATGTGGGGGGGCCTCGGTTTAGGGGTA